>NW_024088611.1:0-51768 GCF_009730915.1 Dioscorea cayenensis subsp. rotundata | reverse complement strand
AAGATTAAAGTCAATTCACTAGTTGGAGGGAGCACAAAAGGCGGCCACATCTTTGAGGTTCTCTTGTGAAGATTACCAAGACCTCTCAAAGATAAATCGATGAAGAAAAAGTTTTATAGCCTACCACATGGACATGTGCCGGACATGTGGCCTCAAGAAAAGAGTATTTGAACCTCGTTTGTGAAAGCTGGCGTAGCAAACAGCAGTTCTTGCGCGCCGATGTCTCAGTAAATTCGCATTCCATGCATCGTGCGTGCGCAGCCCGCGGCAGTGGGGGCACGCCAGCCCGAGCAGCGGTGTAGAGCCTATAAATAGCCATTTTCCCAAATGGTTTGGGGTTTGGGGAGATAAGGTTTGGAGAGGAGATCTTTCTGACTTTTGGAGAGGCGGTTAAGTCACCATCTTGTTGATTCCTCCTACATCCTTAGCATCAAGGAAGCCACCGATGAACCTAGCTTGAGTGGATTCCTTCAAAGGCAATCAAAAGCTCTCAAAATAAAGATATCAGTTCATTTATAAAAGGGGTTTATTTCATAAGGTTTTAATGTACTTTCATTAATTGATGAGGTGTGTTTGTATGTTGCTTCGTGAGCTAAAAGCCCTAAGGTATTTGGGCTTGTGGTCCTAGGATTCTCATCTTTTGTGTGTTTTCCTTAGTGTTTCTATTTAATCTAGTTTGATCAAGTTTTAATCTTGATTGTCTAATGCTTGCTTGCCTTATTGATCTTTGGTTTGATTTGGTTTTGCATGATTTGTTACCTTAGTGAGAGAGAGCTCTCCATTGGGGTTAGAATCTCACAAGATTGTGAGGGGTTGAGGGTGAGTCAAAGAGATAAGATAGCATCCCTTTCCCCTCCAGATTGGTGTATTCTCATCTCCGTTCCCTAAGCCTCTATGCAACCATATTTGGTGTGAGGCGTGAGATTGAGAGATTTCTCTGCTTGGCGGGACCTTGTAGCTAGGATCGCCATGCAGGGAATTGGGGTTGGATCAATCTTTGGATCCGGATACACCTCTTGGAATCCCACTAGGGGTCCTGCGGTCCTATGTGGTGTGAGGTGGTGAGATTGACCCGATCCACCGGAACCTCGTCAGACTAGTGGCAGGTGATGCGGCAAGATCCAGATTGTTTTAGTTTCCATGACATAACTTACTCATCGCTTCGAAAGCTGCTTTCTGCTTGTCGTGCCTAATACGCAGATCTAGGCGAGGCATTGCCGAGACGCACTCTTGATTGAATCTCCATCGCATTTAACTATTGCATGATGAGTCCTACGGTATTTATTTCTTCGCACGATGAGATCACCTCACCTTTCCATTTATCATTGGGTTAAGCGAGAGAGAGTTAGTAGCCATGTACTATTTTCCTGTGGATTCGACCACGAAACTCGCGGGCTATTTATGTGCCGACACGATGCACTTGCGGTTCACACGCATATTCGAGGCGCACGATGTCGGGGTTCCTCGAGTGAGGATGATCATTTAGACGTGGAGGTATAATGGTTTAGAACCAAAAGCATGAGCGGTTGCCATGCTACAGGTGGGAAGCGTATCTTGGGGAGCAAGACTAGACAGCGCTTGACATCTTATTGAGGAAATGGCTATGAATGGTTTATCGATCGAAACACAAGGGACAAAAAGAAGGTAATCAGACTTCATGAGATTAACTCAGTTACTTCATTGGTGGCCCAAGTAGTATCATTGAGCAAGAAGTTAGATATTCTAACTTCTAATAGATTGGCGGCAATGACTAGTTACACAGGTTGTAGGGGAGAACATGCTCCATCCGATTGCACGATTCTCTTGGTGGTACATCCTCGGTAGAACAAGTGAATTTTTGTGGGTAATGCAATGAGAAAGCGAAGGCAATCTATAGAACAACACCTACAATCCGGGTTGAAGGAGCCATCGAGTCATTTCATGGAGTGTCAGGGCAATAAAAAGGTAATGGCACCACCCGGTTCCAACTAACAAGAACAAGCCCGTAAACATGGAAGAGCGAGAGTTTGAGGGTTGGAAAACTGGATCACCGATCTAGAGAAGGCTTTAACCAAGTTCATTCAATCGTCAGACACTAGATTTCAATCAAATTGAAGCCACGCTTCACAACCACACCGCATTGATTGCACAACTGGAGAATCATGTGAGGCAGGTGTGTGAAGTCATTATCGGAGAGACCTCAGGGAAGCTTTCATAGTAACACCAAAAAGCAATCCGAGGGAACATGTGAAAGCCGATCACTTTGAGAAGTGGTCATGAGGGTTGAGGTATGCTTCAGTGAGATGACCAATGTTAAAGCACCGAGGTGCGTGGAGGTTAAGGAGGAGAACAAAAAGAAAAGAAAGGTAGTACCCCCGCCTTATAAGCTAGAATCACTTTATCCTTCGAGTGACGAATGACCAAAATGATGAGCAATACAAGAAGTTCTTAGGGTTATTCAGCAGGTTGCACATAAAAGCTGTTCTTTTGTGGAGCATTGTCTCAAATGCTCACGGTCATCACAAAGTTTCTCAAGGACCTTATATGACCAACAAGAGGTAGTTGGAGGAGAGTACATCGCGTGATCTTAGATGCTTCAAGTTCGGCGGTGTTGCAAAAGACTATGCGAACAAGAAGAAGGATACTGGAAGCTTTATCATTACGTTCAACATTGGTATGGGTGAAGAAAAGGCCAGTAGCGGACTCGAGGGGCTATTAATCAATGTCATGCCTTACACTCTTCTTTCAAAAGCTATGGCTTGGGAGAGCCTAGGCCCACTTCGGATGAGCGTTATGGTTACTTGTGGGACCGAAAGGTTAGACATCCGAGGGGCATCATTGAAGATCTTGCTTGTGAAGGTTGACAAGTGCATATTTCTGTAGACTTCGTAGTGTTAGATGTTGATGAGGATGTCGAGCATTCCTTTGATACTTGAAGGTCATCTTGCACACTTCAAAGCCCGTATCGGCATGGACGTGGATTAACTACTTTGAGTTGGGGATGACAAGCTTACATATCGCCTCACCAAAGCCTTTAGACATTCTCTAGACTTTGATGATACTCTTTACTTTCTTGACACTACCAATGAACTAATAGAAGAATATGTGTAGGAAATGATTAATCCGGACCCATTTGAAGGTGCACTAGATCAAGAAGTGGAGAATGAAGACATCTTGATGCTTGGTCTAGAGGACAAAGATACAACCTACCTCGGGGATCATGAAGAGTTGCTCACGGAAGATGAAGCGTGCAAGGAGGCGTCTGCAAGAAATGCCGCCAAAGGCTAATGGGGATAAGCAAGAATGGAGTAATGGTGATGAACCCTTGTGCGGTAACAAACTTGATAACTCCTCTATCTTTCAAAAAGAATATGTTCATCATGCTTTCAAGTTATGGGTAAGAGGAAAACCTTCATCTATGAGCCCCATGAGGTGAGTCGGGGTATGTCGAGCTATGTGACGTTAAACAAGCGCTTCTTGGGAGACAACAAGTCTTTCTTGTTTTTGAGGTTTTAGTTAGTATTTGCATGAATAAGAGCTTGAGTGTTGTTGTCTTAATCTTTTACATAAGTTTGTTGTGATTTTCTCATGGATCATTGATGTTTTTGTGTGTTTAATTGTGATTGGTGAAGTTTCTTAGTCGTTTGAGAGTGTTTTTCATGATTCTATGATTAATCTTGCATAATGTATGTCGGCTCTAAGTATGTTTAAATGTGCTGAAATTTTTTGCAAAGTCTGTAAATTATTCTAAGTTATCTAGAGAAGACATACGGCCGTTTGGAATTTTCACACGGGTGTGTGTTTTTGTTCAGAGCTCATCCCTAGAGGATACAGGGGTATGTGCCTTGCCCTGTGAACAACCTTGTTACGGTCACACGCCCGTGGGTAATTTCCACATAAGCATAGTTTCTCTGCAAAGTTCAATGCGCTATCCCGGGAGCACACATGAGCATGTATCTACCCCTATGGATGATCCTGTTAATTACACAGATGTGGGTAATTTCCACACGCTCTTGTGAAACTCTGTAGAGAGTTTTCATCCATCTTGAGAAGACACAAGTGCGTGTGAGTGCCCCTGTGAGCAACCCTTTGACAAGATCCACGCTCGTGTGGAATTTTCACACGGTCATGTGAAATGCTTAGAGAAATTCTTGTGTTGACAAAGAAACCATAGGGGTGTGTGGGTGCCTCTATGGATTGGGCACACGGGTGTGCGGAATTTCCACACGCCAGTGTGTTTGCATTCAGAGCCAAATAGTGACATCCCGAGAGCACACAGGGGCGTGTGACTACACATGTGAAGCTCCCCTATAGAGTCACATGGGCATGGGCGATTTTCATACACCCATGTTGATGTATAGAAGTCAAAAGGCCGTGATTTCTCTTTATAAATCACTTGTCCGTTTTCATTTTAGAACATCTCCACACTCAAGGAACTCCTTTTGGTTTCCCAACCGCTCACCATCTATTTAAAGAGTTCTTGGGTTATTTTCCAGCCACATTCACAGTCTTTCATTCTTATTTTTTCGGTAAGCTTCTCTTTCTCTTTTCTTCACACATTCCTCATTTGTTATCCAGCACCACCAGTAGTAGCAGCAGCGACAGAGCTAGACACCAACGCTTGTGGCATCTTTACATTTCTTTGTTCTTATTTTTTGTATTTCATTCTAGGATTATGTTTTGAATTTGTATCACTCAAAAAGAATCTTCTTTCTGAGTTTATCTTATATTTTTTGTTGTCTCCCATTGTATTTCATTGCTTTCTCTTTATATACTCGAGTATTAGTTTGTTTTTGTTGAGCTTTACTAAATCCCCCTTGTGTACACGTGAAGATGGTCTTGTGAGTATCGAAATCGAGGACTAGTCATGGACATGGCAATGTGTTTTGCACATGGCCGTGTGTGCGCCTAACCCATTGGAACTCAACTCTCAAGGAATATAGCTTCATCAAATGTACCATTAAGAGTTCGGGGGAGTATTGTTTCAATTGTCCACCTTCACATGTGATCTTGAATGTTATACTTGTTATTTTGCTTGCATTCATACATTGAGGACAATGTATATCTTATGTGTGGGGGGCGGAGTTCATATTACACATGTACATTATACAAGTTTTGACTGAAATTGCATGCTTACATAGACAATGGCGGTTCACCTTAGTTGCAATGATTGTATTCATAAGTTTAGAGAATTTTTAACATTGAATGTTCTCATGGTCTAGTTTTTACTTGAATTTTTAGGAATTTTGGCAAGATTGACACTGGTTGCACTACTTGCTCATTAAACCTTGTGGAAACTCAAGTTCGATGTATAAGGGACTAGTTTAGTTTCTCTTTGTTGTGTTAATTTTTCTAAAAAAAATTTGCAAAAAGAAAGAAAAATGTTTTTTTTGGTTGTGCATTTAGGGTGGAAAGAGCTACCACCTATGAAGTATGAAGCTACTCTCATAAGTTGCATACTAGTTATGCCCTAATGAGAGAAAGAGCTATTGATAAGTGCTTGTGTGGTATGAATGCGAAGTGTTCATTCCTTATGTTGAGCATTACTTTTCTCTGGTTTTTACACTAATATGTGTGTTTTTATATTACTTTCTTGCGGTCTTGGACCTTGGGCTTGGATGATCTTCTAGCTTCCTTGCCCTTCTACTCCTCCCCAAGGTCAACACAAGCCTCTCAAACGTTTCCCAAAATATGCCCCGCAAAAAGTCTAGCCAAAAAGTCCCTTTTCTGCCCTAAAACTCAATATATATACCCCCTGGGTCATATGGGGCGTATGGGGGTCATATGGGGGTCATATACACCCTGGGTCATATGGGTCGTATGTTTCCATACGGGGTGCATACGGCCTCCATATGGCCCCGTATACTGGGTAGTATGGAAATCTGGGCAGACACTCTGAATCATTCCGTTGCTAGAGTCCATATGGCCCCCATACTGGGTAGTATGGGGGTAGTACAAAATTTCTGTTTTCTTCTTGACAAGGTCCCCTTGCTTATATCCCGCAAGTGCACGGGTTTGTCAAAGTAATAATCCCGGGTGAGCGGGTATCGAATCCATAGGGAGTAGGGAATAAAAATACTTAATTTGATTCTTAGCTATGTAAAAGATCAATGATGATGAGTGTGATAATGATTCAATTCTCAACAGTAAAAACAACTAGTAAGAGAACAAAAGTAAAGAAGGGGGTAAAGCAATTGATAAAGATGGGGTACCCGGATAATGCTGCGCCTAGGATAATTGTTTCAAGTGCAAGAACCGTCTATTATGCTTCCTAATCAATACAATGGTGAGTCATGGAAATCCTTAATTACATAGTCCCAAATCTAAGGTTAACTATGCCTAACTCTATACATGTCCTGGAGGAGAAATCGAACAATCTCAGCACCTCGCACTCGCATAGAGTTACAATGAGCTCTAGGGATTCCAAGTGATAAATCTCTTCCTAATTATCGACCTAACCCTTTGGTCAAGGTGGAAGGTCCCTAACCACAATTGAGCCATAGATACTAAGATCACCTCAATGCTTCACTCTGTTGCACGTTCAACTAAGCCCCAGTGGAAGTTCATCCCTTAGACCATTCACTCTATTATGGCCGCAAAGAACTCGAGGAATAGAGGTAGAATCTATCACGCCGGAGGGGAAAGGGGATGCTCCTGTACCTCTCGACTCACCCTCTCAACCATCTCTAACCTAGCTTTGTCTAATGCTCATGGTGGGTCACTCACTCACAAGGTTACCAACAAGAACTCTCAACCCTAGTGTCATGACAAGGTACCCTTGCGTATATCCCGCAAGTGCACGGGTTTGTCGAAGTAATAATCCCAGGTGAGCGCGGTTGAATCCACAGGGAGTAGAGAGTAAAAATACTTAATTTGATTCTTAGCTATGTGAAAGATCAATGATAAGGAGTGTGATAATGATTCAATTCTCAACAATAAAAGAAACAAGAAAGGGAGCAAAAGTAATGAAGGGGGTAAGGCAATGGATAAAGATGAGGTACCCGGATAATGCTCCACCTAGGATAATTGTTTCAAGAGCAAGAACCCTCTATTATGCTTCCCAATCAATGCAATGGTGAGTCATGGAAATCCTTTAATTACATAGTCCCAAATCTAAGGTCAACTATGCCTAACTCTATACATGTCCCGGAGGAGAAATCGAACAATCTCAACACCTCGCACTCGTATAGAGTTGCAATGAGCTCTAGGGATTCCAAGTGATAAATCTCTTCCTAATTATAGACCTAACCCTTTGGTCCAGGTGGAAGGTCCCTAACCACAATTAAGCCCTAGATACTAAGATCACCTCAACGCTTCACTCCGTTGCACGCGCAACTAAGCCCCAGCGAAAGTTCATCCCTTAGACCATTCACTCTATTATAGACACAAAAAACTCGAGGAACGGAGGTAGAATCTATCACACCGGAGGAGAAAGGGGATGCTCCTGTACCTCTCGACTCACCCTCTCAACCCTCTCCAACCTAGCTTTTTCTAACACTCGTGGTGTGTCACTCACTCACAAGGTTACCAACAAGAACTCTCAACCCTAGTGTCACTCTAGGGGAAATGTTCAAACAATCAAGCATTCAAGGTTGGAGCTCATAATAAACATCAATTTATTGAAAACATAATAAAGAGGTTCAAAGAAACAAATACATCCTAGGGTTCACAATACCCGAGTACCCACTAGGGGTTTAGCTCTCCATGGAGCTAAGTACAATCAAAGAAATAGAATGTAAAAGCAATGAATCCACAGAGAAACCCCCTGGATAGTCGTGTCGATGGTCTTGTGAAAAGTTCTCTACTCGTCGTCCAAGGATTCCCTCGTCTGGCATAGGATACGCCTCGATGGAAGCTCCCCTACCAACCTTCTTCCTAAGGAATGACGATGTCAGAGCCGTAGAACCTCTCCAAAATCTTGGCCAATAACCCTCGAAACCCTAGCTGAAGCCCTCTCTCATGTTGGGGAAAAGATTGAGAAAAGAATGCCAAAATCGGGCTAAATCGGCTTTAAATAGGGATGGAATCGGGCCACTACACCGGCGTGGATGCTCCACGCGCCCGTGCGGAATTTCCACACGGGCATGGATAATTTCAACACGCCGATGTGGATTCTCTGTTTCTCTGTTTTCTCGGCCGGCTGTGAGCAGTGCTGCTATAGTATATGCTATAGTGCTCTGCTACAGTATTTCTCCTAAATAGCTTCCCCATTTTATACTTTCATCGGGGTAACGCAAACGGGCACACATTCACGTCGTGGATCACTTGCTTCTTCAATGTTGTACATGTTGGCGAAACTCTTGGTCGATGTGTATAAGTCATAGTGCTCGAGTGTGACTGCCTTTGTGCCCCTCCAAATGGATGTGCCAACTCGAATACGAGGAGGTTGGCACACACTCTAGCATCTCACATCGACCTATGTCTTCACGTTTGAACCTTAGCAAGATTTCCTCCAAAATCGGTGCATTGTGATCCATATTGGCCTACTTCCTTCATACTCAGCCTCACAACCCTACCTGCATTAGAGTAACATAAAAACACACATATTCATGTAAAATCCCGAGAAAAGTAATGCTCAACATAAGGAATGAACGCTTCACATTCGTATCGCACAAGCACTTATCATATCACTCTAGGGGAAATATTCATACAATCAAGCATTCAACGTTGGAACTCACAATAAACATAAATTTATTGAAAGCATAATAAAGATGTTTAAAGAAACAAATACATCCTAAGGTTCACAATACCCGAGTACCCACTAGGGGTTTAGCTCTCCATGGAGCTAAGTACAATCAAAGAAATAGAATGTAAAAGCAATGAATCCACAAAGAAACCCCCTGGATAGTCGTGTCGATGGTCTTGTGGAAAGTTCTCTACTCGTCGTCCAAGGATTCCCTCGTTTGGCATAGGATACGCCTCGATGGAAGCTCCCCTACCAACCTCCTTCCTAAGGAATGACGATGTTAGAGCCGTAGAACCTCTCCAAAATCTTGGCCAATAACCCTCGAAACCCTAGCTGAAGCCCTCTCTCATGTTGGGGAAAAGATTGAGAAAAGAATGCCAAAATCGGGCTAAATCGGCTTTAAATAGGGATGGAATCGGGCCACTACACCGGCGTGGATGCTCCACGCGCCCGTGCGGAATTTCCACACGGGCATGGATAATTTCAACACGCCGATGTGGATTCTCTGTTTCTCTGTTTTCTCGGCCGGCTGTGAGCAGTGCTGCTATAGTATATGCTATAGTGCTCTGCTACAGTATTCGACCTGAATAATTTCCCCATTCCATACTTTCATCGTGGTAACGCAAACAGGCACACGTTCACGTCGTGGATCACTTGCTTCTTCAATGTTGTACACGTTGATGGAGCTCTTGTTCTATGTGCATAAGTCGTAGTGCTCGAGTGTGACTGCCTTTGTGCCCCTCCAAATGGATGTGCCAACTTGAATACGAGGCGGTTGGCACACACTCTAGCATCTCACACCTGACCTATGTCTTCGCGTTTGAACCTTAGTAAGATTTCCTCCAAAATTGGTGCATTGTGATCCAACATTGGCCTATTTCCTTCATACTCGGCCTCACAACCCTACCTGCATAAAAGTAATATAAAAACACACATATTAGTGTAAAAACCCGAGAAAAGTAATGCTCAACATAAGGAATAAACGCTTCGCATTCGTATCGCACAAGCACTTATCACTTCTCTTTTCGCCCAAATGATATCTTCTTGTTCTCCATGGCTTTCTTATGCCCTACAAAGCAAATAGTATACGATTAAGCGCAAAACGGGCATCAAACCTCACAAAATACATGCAAAGTGAATACAATATATACATGAAAACATCTACATCTAGACACTTATCAGGGGCCTGCGCTTACCCCTATGAGTTCAGCCTGTGAATGTCCACGCCTATGCGGAATTTCTGCACGGGCGTTTGGAACACTTAGTGATTTTTCTCGGTTATACAGAGAAGCCACAGGGGCCTGTGGTTACCCCTGTGGGTCGGGCACATGGGGGTAGGTATTTTCTGCACACCCGTGTGGTTGCATTCAGAAGCAGTAAGGTTTTTCCTGAGAGCGCACAGGGGCATGCACCTGCCCCTGTGAAGCTTTCTTATGGAGGCGCACGGCGTGGGCAATTTTCGCACGCCTATGTGGATGCGCAGAATTCCAAGAAAAGCAAGTTTTTCTTTAAAATTTTTGTGAATTCTTTTCGTCTTCATCTCCAATCACCCGGAGACCACTCCTGATCAACTTCCCAGCCCCTCACCTTTGTTTTTGAGGATTTTGCTTCACATTCTACACCGATTTTTGAAGTGTTAAAATCTATTTCAACGGTAAAAGTTTTTATCCTCTTTTCTGTGCTAATTCTTATTTTTAGCGGATTAAAAGTCTTCAGTTGCACGTATGTTCACATTATAATGGTTTATGCATGTTTAGACATTGTTTAACAATGGTTTTGAGTTGTATTTTTGGAGAATTGTTGTGGAACCGTGCGGTTCTCACGCCCCGCAGATCCACACGGGCATGGATAATTTCCACAGGCCCGTGTGGAATTCTGCATGAAGTTTTTCTGAACCTTGGTGATCATTTTCTCTTCCAATTTTGCATATATGGCATCTCGAGTGAGGACACATGAAATTAAGCATCTCCGAGATACCCCGCCTGAGCCAATATACATGGAATTCTTGAATCCTGAGCATCAGGCTCAATTTCTGAGATTATCAGCGCTCAGTTTTGGTCATACTCGCTTTGTAGATTTCCAGGTGCTAAGAGATATTCAGCGGGGTGACAAGCTAGCCGATGAGATTGATGAGATGCTAGTAGTGGGGAGCTGGAGGAGGTTATTGATGATCAGTAAGCCAGTATTCCGCGCGGTGACACTAGAGGTGTTGGCGTCTTTTGAGTTTGACCATCCGTATGGGAGAGTTGACACCATGGATGCCATGCAGTTCCGAGCATTCAGACATCCATTCTACATGAGTGTCATCGAGTTCTTGGTTCATATAGGCCTGTACGATGGCACGTACACAAGTACAGAGGAGTATAGACATCTGCCGACTGATTTCCCAGGTATAGTGACTCCGCATTAGGAGCACAGGGTTTTGTGTGGATATGGATAGTATGAACTGGGAGTGTCTAAGGCCACCATCCTATCCTGGTTGAGCTACAGGTATTTGCACTCGGTCCTCAGCAGGTCTGTGTCAAGTCAAGGTGACAACACAGCTGTTTTGAGCAGGCAGGACTTACTTTATCTATACTCTATGGTCCGCAATGTGCCAATTCATTTGGGGCACATAGTGGTAGCCGTTTTGAGGCACCAGGGCCAGTTTGCAAGAGTGAATTATTATTTGCCTGTGCTTACGTCACCAGACTCATCTTGGGGATGGGCTTTATGGATGCTATAAATGCTGCTAAGAGGACAGTCGTGCCTGTATCTCTGGGATTCGAGACGATCAGGATGATGGGGTTGGTACACAGATGTGGGCCTGTGCATATATTATAGCTGTGTCCACCCCAGAGAACGCTGGGAGAGGAAGGGATGCAGCGGAGGGTCCCCAATAGATTCCCGGGTCTCAGTTTGCACAGACAGGGACTGGAGCACCCCTTGCAGCATAGGAGACATTCTGGTGATCAGTACCCATTTTTACTCCTCCTCGAGCTCATGATCATATTGGGAGGCTCGAGAGTGCTGTGGGTGAGCTTCAGACCAAAATCGCGGAGCTCCGGGCTATATAGATCGCACAGTATACTGAGATGTTGGCCTGTTTCGATATGGTATAGTGGCTATTGATTAGCAGACCTCTGGCCCCTCCTGTGTCCCCACCACTATGCCCACCTGTATCTTTTGAGTACCCGTAACAGTAGCGGGGCTAGAGCGCGACACCGACACTTGATTCTATTTTTTATCTCTATTACTTTTTACACTTCCTATTTTAGACTTATATACTCAGAAAGTACCTTCCTTCTGAGTTTATTTTCATTTTGTTATCTTGGGTTGTATGCATTGCCCTATCTTTCATATACTTGAGTTGTTTTTGTTTTATTGAGCTTTACTGAACCCCTCATGTATGCGTGCAGATGGTCTTGTCATCAAAGTAATTGAGATTTTGTCATGGGCACGGCCAATGGTATTTCAGCTCTTGGCCATGTATGCTTCACAACCCGTTGGAACATCACTCCCAAGGATTTAGCTCCATCAAATGTAATAAGTGCTTGTGTGATATGAATGCGAAACATTCTTTCCTTATGTTGAGCATTACTTTTCTCGGGTTTTTACACTAATATGTGTGTTTTTATGTTACTTTCGTGCAGGTAGGGTTGTGAGGCCGAGTATGAAGGAAAGAAATCAATGTGGATCATAATGCACCGATTTTGGAGGAAATCTTGCTAAGGTTCAAACGCGAAGACATAGGTCGGGTGTGAGATGCTAGAGTGTGTGACAACCTCCTCGTATTTGAGTTAGCACAACCATTTGGAGGGGCACAAGAGCAGTCACACTCAAGCATTCTGACTTATGGACATAGAACAAGATCTCCACCAACTTGTCCGTCATTAAAGAAGCAAAACGATCCACGACGTGAATGTGTGCCCGTTTGCGTCACCTCTATGAAAGTATGGACTTGGGAAGTATTTTAGGCCAGGTGCTGTAGCAGAGTACTGTAGTAAAAGTAATGAAGCAGCATTGTTCACAGCCGGCCGAAAATCACAATTCTAGAGAATCCGCACGGGCGTGCGGAAATTACCCACGCCCGTGTGGAAATTCCACATGGGCGTGTGAAAAATCCACAGGACCGTGTGGATGCCCGATTCCAGCCCTATTTAAAGCCGATTTCAGCCCCGATTTCAGTATTCTTTTCTCCATCTTTTCCCCAACTTGAGAGAGTTTTTCAGCTAGGGTTTTGAAAGGTATTGGCTGGAGTTTTGGAGAGATTCTACATCTCCGACATCGTCATTCCTTTGGAAGAAGGTTGGTAGGGGAGCTTCCGTCGAGGCGTATCCTATACCGAACAAGGGAATCCTTGGACGACGAGTAGAGAACTTTCCACAAGACCATCGACATGACTATCGAGGGGGTTTCTCAATGGATTCATTGCTTTTATATTTTATTTCTTTGATTGTACTTAGCTCCATGGAGAGCTAAACCCCTAGTGGGTTGATAAGTGCTTGATTAGACATATTTTTATATATATTTTACATGCATTGAGCATCATTTTTACTGTGGTTTATGTCTCATATTGTGTATTTGGTGTTCTTTTATGCATATAGGTTGTGAATGCCTTGAACAGTAAAAAGGAAGCAAAGATAGGCTATAAAGACACAATGTTGGGAGTTCTTGTTCAATTCAAGGACCAAGACACGAGAGCAGTTCATAAACGTGGAGATGTGTGCCAACTTCCAAGAAAATTCAAGTCAATTCACTATTTGGAACGGCACAAAGGCAGCCACATCTTCATATTCCTTCTCTTTGTGAAGATTGCAAGACCTCTCAAAGATACGTCGATGAAGAAAAATTTTATAGCCTACCACATGGACGTGTGCCCGGACATATGGCCTCAAGAGAAGAGTGTTTGGACAGCGTTTCGTGAAAAGTACTGTAGGAATCTACTGTAGCAACTCCGCTGTAGCAATACTGTAGCAAAAATTACTGTTCACGCGGACGCGTGGAAATTCCGCGCGCCCGCGTGGAAATTCTTGCAGCCCATGCGGGCGCGTGAGGGCACGTGACAGACGCGATCTAAGGCTTATAAATAGCCATTTTGCCCTATTCTTTCTCATCTTTTGTGCGGCTCTTGAGGGGTGAGACGGCAAGGGTTTGGAGAGGAGGTCTTTGCGGCTTTTGAGGTGCTTCATCACCAACTTTGATCGATTCCTCCTCTGTCATGGCATCAAGGAAGCCACCGGTGAACCTAGCTTCGGAGTGGGTCCTTCAAGACGTCGAAGCTCTCCATCAAGGCCATCAGTTCATATATAAGGGGGTTTATTTCTATGGTTTTAATGTACTTTCATTCATTGATGGTGTGTTTTGTATGTTGCTCCATGGAGAGCTAAAACCCTAGAGGGTATTTGGGCTTGTGAACCCTAGGATTCTCATCTTTTGTGGATTTGCTTAGTGTTTCTATTTAATCCGAGTTTGATTAAGTTTTAATCTTGTATTCTCATTGCTTGCTTGTTTAATTAATCCTTGTGGTTGATTGGATTTGCATGATTTGTTACTTTGATGTGAGAGAGGTCTCCATTAGAGTTAGAACTTCAAGGTTAAAGAGGGTTGAGAGGGTGAGTCATGAGATATTGGAGTGTATTCTATCTCCGTTCCTTAAGCTCTATGCAACCATATTTGGTGTGAGGCATGAGATTGAGAGATTTCTCCGCCGGGACCTTGTAGGGTGTTAGGATCCTTCGCCGGGAATTAGGGTTGGATCAATCTTTAGGAATCGGATACAGCTCTTGGAATCCCTAGAGTGCTTTGCAGTCATATGTGGTGTGAGGTGTTGAGATTGAGCGATTTCTCCACCGGGACCTCGTAGGGGACTAGTATCGGTGATCGGGAGGCCGGATCCGATTATATTTGGATTTCCATGACTTAACTTACTCATCATAGAAACACTTTGCTTATTCGGTACCTAATACCTGAATCCTAGGGGGAGCATTGCCAGAACACCCCACTTTTACTGATTGAGATCTCCATCCATTTAACCCTTGCATATTCATCTCCGGTATTCACTACTTCGCACATTAGATCACCACACCTTTACATTTATCATTAGGTTAGAAAGCAGAGAAGAAGTTAGTACTAGTAGCCCTGTTCCCTGTGGATTCGACTAACCACTCACCGGGGTAATTATTACTTCGACACCCGTGCACTTGCGGTTTACACACGCATATTCGGACGTGTCATGGGTACTTGGGTATTTGTGAACCCTAGGATGTATTTGTTTCATTGAATCTCTTTATTATGCTTTCAATTAGTTGATGTTTGTTGTGAGTTCCAACCTTGAATGCTTGATTGTATGAAAATTTCCCCTAGAGTGACACTAGGGATGAGAGTTCTTATTGGTAACCTTGTGAGTGAGTGACACACCATGAGCGTTAGACAAAGCTAGGTTGGAGAGGGTTGAGAGGGTGAATCGAGAGGTACAGGAGCGTCCCCTTTCCCCTCCGGCATGATAGATTCTACCTCTGCTCCTCGAGTTCTTTGTGGCCATAATAGAGTGAATGGTCTAAGGGATGATCCTCCGCTGGGGCTTAGTTGCGCGTGCAACGGAGTGAAGCGTTGAGGTGATCATAGTATCTAGGGCTTAATTGTGGTTAGGGACCTTCCACCTACACCAAAGGGTTAGGTCTATAATTAGGAAGAGATTTATCACTTGGAATCCCTAGAGCTCATTGCAACTCTACCCGAGTGTGAGGTTGAGAGGTTATCTAATCTTTCCTCCGGGACATGTATAGAGTTAGGCATAGTTGACCTTAGATTTGGGACTATGTATTTAAGGATTTCCATGACTCACCATTGCATTGCTTAAGAAGCATAATAGAGGGTTCTTGCACTTGAAACAATTATCCTAAGCAGAGCATTATCCGAGTACCCCATCTTTATCGATTGCCTTACCTCCTCCTTTACTCGTGCTCTCTTACTTGTTGTTTTTACTTTTGAGAATTGAATCATTGTTACACTTATCACTACTGATTTTTCATATAGCTAAGTAGCGGATTAAGTGTTTTTATTCCTTACTCTCTATGGATTCGATACCCGCTCGTCTGGGATTATTACTAAGACAAACTCGTGCACTTGTCGGATATATGCAAGGGGAACTTGTCAAGTTTTTGGCGCCATTGCCGGGGAGTAGGCGTTTAGAGATACTTTGCACTTTGTTTTCTTAGCTATTTCACCATACATTCCATTTCATATCTTCTTATTCTATCATCGTTCTGATTTCTTTTTCTTTCTTTTTGGGTGCATATCTAGGTTATGACCCGAGGGAATCCCTCAATATTGATTGAAGGAGATCCTGAGCTTGAACGTACACTTAGAAGAAAAGGGAAAGAGCCTGTGCAAGAATAGTGTAATTTAGCTCATTTGGAAGTGAAAGAATCTGAAAACATGGTAGAACAGAATGAGCAACAGCGAACATTATCCGATTATGCTAGACCTTCAGTACTGGGACACAGTCGAGTATTGTACGTCACCCGATTACAGCTCAGAACTTCGAACTGAAGCCGGCATTCATCCACTTGTTGCAGCAATCGGCACAATTCAATGGTTTGGCCGATGAAGATCCAAACAGTCAAATAGAGAGCTTTCTTCTGGTGTGTGATATGCTGAAGATAAACGGTGTGACGGATGATGTAATCAAGTTGCGAGCCTTCCCATTTTCCCTAAAGCGTAGAGCAAAGCAGTGGCTACACTCATTACCTATAGCGTCAATTGTGACGTGGGAGGAGATGGTAGAAGCTTTTCTGGCCCGTTATTTTCCTCTCAGAAAATCAACAAAGCTTAGGAATGAGATCTCATCCTTTGTTCAGTTGGAATTAGAGTCTCTATTCGAGACATGGGAAAGGTTCAAGGAGCTCCTGAGAAAGTGCCGTAACACGAATTCCCGGAGTGGATGATTGTTCAGACTTTTTATAATGGTTTGAACACGAGTACAAGGCAACTCTTCGAAGCGACAGCAGGAGGTATCTTAGGTAGCAAGACCCCCAATGAGGCCCGTTAGTTAATTGAAGAAATGGGGTTAAACAGCTACCAATGGAATGCTAGGAAGAAGAAAAAATTGGCCGGTCTCCATGAAGTAGATGCGGTAACTTCATTGGCGGCTCAAGTGGAAAATTTGAGTAAGAAGTTAGATCTTCTAACTTCAAATAGAGTGGCGGCCGTGACTAATTGCATCGGGTGTGGTGGAGGACATGCTCCCTCTGATTGCCCGATCTCTATCGGTGATGTTTTCTTTGGTGGAGAACATTAATTTTGTAAGTAATGGCATGAGACCTCAAGGAAACCCATATAACAATACCTACAATCCGGGTTAGAAGAATCATCCCAATTTCTCATGGACTAATCAGGGTCCACAAAAGTCTATGGGGCCACCGGGTTTCCAATAACAACAACAACAAGCACCTCAGGTGGAATACAGAGTCTTGACAAGGTCCCCTTGCATAGGGAATAAGGAATAAAAACCCTTAATCTGCTTCTTAGGTATATGAAAGATCAGTAGTGATAAGTGTGATAATGATTCAATTCTCAAAAGTAAAAACAAGTAAGAGGGTAAGAGTAAAAAGGGAGGTATGGCAATCGATAAAAATGGGGTACTCGGATAATGCTCCGCCTAGGATAATCATTTCAAGTGCAAGAACCCTCTATTATGCTTCCTAATCAATGCAATGGTGAGTCGTGGAAATCCTTAAATACATAGTCCCAAATCTAAGGTCATCTATGCCTAACTCTATACATGTCCCGGAGGAGAGATTAAATAACCTCTCAACCTCGCACTCGAATAGAGTTGCAATGAGCTTTAGGTATTCCAAGTGATAAATCTCTTCCTAATTATAGACCTAACCCTTTGGTCCAGATGGAAGGCCCCTAACCACAATTAAGCCCTAGATACTAAGATCACCTCAACGCTTCACTCCGTTGCACGAGCAACTAAGCCCCAGCGGAGGGTCATCTCTTAGACCATTCACTCTATTATGGATGCAAAGAACTCAAGGAACAGAGATAGAATCTATCACATCGGATGGGAAAGGGGATGCCACTATACCTCTCGACTCACCCTCTCAACCCTCTCCAACCTAGCTTTGTCTAACGCTCGTGGTGTGTCACTCACTCACAAGGTTACCAACAAAAACTCTCAATCCTAGTGTCACTCTAGGGGAAATGTTCATACAATCAAGCATTAAAGGTTGGAACTCACAACAAACATCAATTAATTGAAAGCATAATAAAGAGATTCAATGAAACAAATATATCCTAGGGTTTACAGATACCCAAGTACCCACTAGTGGTTTAGCTCTCCATGGTGCTAACTACAATCATAGAAATAGAATGTAAAAGCAATGAATCCATAGAAAAACACCCTCCATAATCGTATCAATGGTATTGTAGAAAGTCCTCTTTTCGTTATCCAAAGATTCCCTTTTCCGGTATAGGACACGCCTCAACGGAAGCTCCCCTACCAACCTTCTTCCTAAGGAATGATGATGTCGGAGCCGTAGAATCTCTCCAAAACCCTAGCCAATACCTCTCAAAACTCTAGCCAAAACCCTCTCTCAAGTTGGGGAAAAGATGCAGAAAACAATACTGAAATCAGGGCTGAATCGGCATAAAAGAATACTGAAATCAGGGCTGAATCGGCATAAATGTGGATTTCTCACACGCCCATGTGGAATTTCCACACGACCGTGTATAATTTCGACATGCCCCTGTGGATTCTCTGAATTCCTGTTTTCTCGGCCGGCTGTGAACAGTGCTGCTTCAATATTTTTGCTACAGTACTCTGCTATAGTACCTGTCCTAAAATACTTCCCGAGTGCATACTTTCATCGAGGTGATGCAAACAGGCACACGTTCACGTCGTGGATCGCTTTGCTTCTTTAATGACGGAGAATTTGGTGGAGATCTTGTTCTATGTGCATAAGTCGGAATGCTTGAGTGTGACTCCCCTTATGCCCCTCCAAATGGTTGTGCTAACTCAAATACGAGGAGGTTGGCACACACTCTAGCATCTCGCACCCGACCTATGTCTTCGCGTTTGAACCTTAGCAAGATTTCCTCCAAAATCGGTGCATTATGATCCACATTGGCTTCTTTCCTTCATACTCGGCCTCACAACCCTACCTGCACGAAAGTAACATAAAAACACATATGTTATTGTAAAAATCTGAGAAAAGTAATGCTCAACATAAGGAAAGAGTGCTTGGCATTCATATCACACAAGCACTTATCAAGTCTCTGGTTTGGAAACCTGAATGAATGACTTAGAGAAGCACTTGACTAGATTTGTGTAATCTGCAAATACAAGGTTTGAATCAATCGAGGCTACACATCGCAACCACACCGCCTCTTTGCATAACCTTGAAAACCAGGTGGGGCAAATTGCGAAGTCTCTCTCTGAAAGGCCACATGGAAGCTTGCGAAGCAATACAGAGACCAACCCTAGAGAGCACATGAGGTTAAAGGTAGGCTTCCGAGTGAGAAGCCAAAAGAACAAGCACCCGAGGTTATAGAGGTAGAAGAGGGAACAAGCAAAGAGAAAGAGGTGGCACCCCCACCTTTCAAGCCAAGAATTCCTTATCCCTCTAGATTGAAAAATGACCAAGGGGATGAATAGTATAATAAGTTCCTGAGTTTGTTCAAGCAACTCCACATCAATATTCCTTTTGTTGAGACATTGGCCCAAATGCCTAAGTATGTGAAGTTCTTGAAAGACTTTGTTGACTAATCAGAGGAAGTTGGTGGAAAGTGCTTCAGTGATTTTAGATGCTTCATGCTCGGCGGTATTGCAAAAGAACATGCCGAACAAGAAGAAAGACTCGGGAAGCTTCATCATTCTGTGTAATATTGGCAATCTAGGTGAGGAAATGGCATTGGCAGACTCAGGGACCAGTATCAACGTTATGCCATACACCTTCTTTCAAAATCTAGGCTTGGGCGAGCCTAGGCCTACTCGGATGACTTTGCAACTAGTGGAGTGAACAGTGCGACATCCAAGAGGCATCATTGAAGACGTGCTTGTCAAGGCGTTTGAGCTTTATTCCATGTCTTTCACTGGTTCAACTTGCATACTAAGGCAGGCTCTGAGTGTGTAAACATGTTTAGAAACTTTCTGCAGAGCCTGCAGGTTTTTCTAAGGCATCCAGTGAAAACGCACGGGCGTGTGGAATTTCCGCACGCCCGTGGATTTGTATTGCGAGCTCATCCAGAGAAGGCACAGGGGCGTGCGGCTGCCCCTGTGAACGACCAAGCGAATATCGCACGCCCGTGAGTAATTTCCGCACGGGCGTGTGATTTCCTGCAGAGTTTGTCAAATTATCTCGAGAGTGCACAGAGGCGTGAACTCGCCCCTGTGGGCGACCTTGTGAAACTTGTACGGGCGTGGGTAATTTCCACCTCGAGAAGCCACAAGGGTGTGCAATTACCCCTGTGAGCTGGGCCTGTGATTACCCACGGCCTTGCAGAATTTCCGCATGGGCGTGTGGAACACTTAGCGATTTTTCTCGGATTTCCAGAGAAGCCACAGGGGTGTGCGGCTGCCCCTTATATGTCGGGCGCATGGGCATGAACGTTCTGAGTTAGTGAGAGTTTTTCCTGAAAGCGGCCAGGTGCGTGCACCTGCCTCTGTGAAGCTCTCCTGTGGGGGTGCACGGGCGTGGGTAATTTCCGCACGCCTGTGTGGATGTACAGAACGCCAAGAGGCGCAAATTCTTTTTAAAGAATAGCCGTTTCTCTTCTCCCTCACATCCTTCATTCGTCTGGGAGCACTTTCACATCAACCCCCGACCTCCTAGCGCCGATTTGGTAGGATTGTTGCAAGGTTTTTTGGCCGATTCGTAGTTCTTTCACTTTAACTCGTCGGTAAGCCCTATTTATGATTTCCTTCATCAATTCATGATTTTCATAGATGAATCAGGTTAATAATTCTTCGTTTCTTCAATTAGAAAGATGATTTATGTTTAGAACGAAGTTAGAAGTATTTTTAAGTTGTATTTTTGGATTCGTGTGGCGCGGCCGTGTGGTTTTCACGCCCCGTAGATCCACACGGGCGTGCGAATATTCCACACCACCATGTGGATTTCTGCAGCGTTAGTTTATCAACTTTTTTGATCGATTTCATTTCAAATTTTGCAGATTATGGCACCTCGGTCGAAGAAGCAAGCTGATAAGAGGCAGCATGAGTCATCCCCTGACAGTGAGGGCATGAGTTTTGCGATTCCAGAGCATCAAGTTCGCTATGAGCGCTTGTCGAGACTCTGGTTCGGACAGACTTGATTCCTGGACACAAGTATACTGAGAGATCTATAGCAGGGAGATGAGTTCGCTGATGAGGTCGAGGATCTCATTTCAGTAGGTGGTTGGCGGTAGTTATGGACGATTAGAGAGCCAGCCATCCGAGAGTTTACACTGGAGGTGCTATCATCATTAAAAATTGATAGATCGTACGTGAGCTTCAATAGTTTGGACACCATTCAATTTAGAGCACTTAGACCCCACCATAGCTTGAGCATCACTTAGTTTTCAGTTTTGCTTGGCTTGTATGAGGAGACATTCACATACACTAAGGAGTACTCTCAGTTACCGACTGATTATCCCGGAGCTTTGACCCCGCAGAGAGCTATTGGCTAGGGTTTTGGAGAGATTCAAAGGCTCCGACATCGTCATTCCTTCACAAGAAGGTTGGTAGGGGAGCTTCCTTTGACACGTATCCTATACCGGACGAGGGAATCCTTGGACGATAAGTAGAGGACTTTCCACAAGACCATCGACAAGACTATCGAGGGGATTTCTCTATGGATTCATTGTTTTTATATTCTATTTCTTTGATTGTACTTAGCTCCATGGAGAGCTAAACCCCTAGTGGGTACTTTGGTATATGTGAACCCTAGGATGTATTTGTTTCATTGAATCTTTTTATTATGCTTTCAATTAATTGATGTTTAATGTGAGTTCCAACCTTGAATGCTTGATTATATGAACATTTCCCCTAGAGTGACACTAGGGTTGAGAGTTCTTGTTGGTAACCTTGTAAGTGAGGGACACACCACGAGCGTTAGATAAAGCTAGGTTGGAGAGGGTTAAGAGGGTGAGTCGAGAGGTTTAGGAGCGTCCCCTTTCCCCTCCCAGTGTGATAGATTCTACCTCCGTTCCTCAAGTTCTTTGCGGCTATAATAGAGTGAATGGTCTAAGGGATGAACCTCCGCTGGGGCTTAGTTGCATGTGCAACGGAGTGAAGCGTTGAGCTGATCTTAGTATCTACGGCTTAATTGTGGTTAGGGATTTTCCACCTAGACCAAAGGGTTAGGTTTATAATTAGGAAGATATTTATCACTTGGAATCCCTAGAGCTCATTGCAACTCTATTCGAGTTCGAGGTTGAGAGGTTATCTAATCTCTCCTCCGGGACATGTATAGAGTTAGGCATAGTTGACCTTAGATTTGGGACTATGTATTTAAGGATTTCCATGACTCACCATTGCATTGATTAGGAAGCATAATAGAGGGTTCTTACACTTGAAACAATTGTTCGAGGCGGAGCATTATCCAAGTACCCCATCTTTATCAATTGCCTTACCTCCTCCTTTACTCGTGCTCTCTTACTTCTTGTTTTTACTTTTGAGAATTGAATCATTGTCACACTTATCACTACTGATTTTTCAGATAGCTAAGAAGCGGATTAAGTGTTTTTATTCCCTACTCCCTTTGGATTCAATACTCGCTTATCCGGGATTATTACTTCGACAAACCAGTGCACTTCCGGGATATACGCAAGGGGAACTTGTCAAGTTTTTGGCACCGTTGCCGGGGAGTAGGCGTTTAGGAATACTTTGCACTTTGTTTTCTTAGCTATTTCACCATACATTCTATTTCGTATCTTCTTATTCTATCATCGTTCTGATTTCTTTTTCTTTCTTTTTGGGTGCATATCCAGCTTATGACCCGAGGGAATCCCTCAATATTGATTGAAGGAGATCCTGAGCTTGAACGTACACTTAGAAGAAAAGGGAAAGAGCCTGTGCAAGAACAGTGTAATTTAGCTCATTTTGAAGTGGAAGAATCTGAAAACAAGGTAGAACAGAATGAGAAACAACGAATATTATCTGATTATGCCAGACCTTCAGTGTTGGGGATACAGTTGAGTATTGTACGGCCCCCGATTACAGCTCAGAACTTCGAATTGAAGCCGGCATTCATCCACATGTTGCAGCAATCCGCACAATTCAATGGTTTGGCCGATGAAGATCCAAACAGTCATATAGAGAGCTTTCTTGAGGTGTGTGATATGTTGAAGATAAACGGGGTGACGGATGATGCAATCAAGTTGCAAGCCTTCCCATTTTCCCTAAAGGGGAGAGCAAAGCAGTGGCTACACTCATTACCTAAAGCGTCAATTACCACGTGGGAGGAGATGGTAGAAGCTTTTCTGGCACGTTATTTCCCTCCCAAAAAATCAGCAAAGCTTAGGCATGAGATCTCATCCTTTGTTCAGTTGGAATTGGAGTCTCTATTCGAGACATGGGAAAGGTTCAAGGAGCTCCTGAGAAAGGGCCCATAACACGGATTGCCGGAGTGGATGATTGTTCAAACCTTTTATAATTGTTTAAACCCGAGTACAAGGCAACTCTTGGATGCGGCAGCAGGAGGTACCTTAGGTAGCAAGACCCCCGATGAGGCCCGTCAGTTAATTGAAGAAATGGGGTTAAACAACTACTAATGGAATGCTAGGGAGAAGAAAAAAGTGGCTGGTCTCCATGAAATAGATGCGTTAACTTCATTGGCGGCTCAAGTGGAAAATTTGAGTAAGAAGTAAGATCTTCAAACTTCAAATAGAGTGGTGGCCGTGATTAATTGCACCGGGTGTGGTAGAGGACATACTCCCTCTGATTGCCCGATCTCTATCGGTGATGTTTCTTCGGTGGAGAACATTAATTTTGTAGGTAATGGCATGAGACCTCAAGGAAACCCATATAACAATACCTAAAACCTGGGTTGGAAGAATCATCCCAATTTCTCATGGAGTAATCAGGGTCCACAAAAGGCTATGGGGCCACCAGGTTTCCAACAACAACAACAAGCCCCTCAAGTGGAAAACAGAGTCTTGACAAGGTCCCCTTCCGTATATCCCACAAGTGCATGTGTTTCTCAAAGTAATAATCCCGGATGAGCGGGTATCGAATCCATAGGGAATAAGGAATAAAAACACTTAATCTGCTTCTTAGGTATGTGAAAGATCAGTAGTGATAAGTGTGATAATGATTCAATTCTCAAAAGTAAAAACAAGTAAGAGAGTAAGAGTAAAGAGGGAGGTATGGCAATCGATAAAAATGGGGTACTCGGATAATGCTCCACCTAGGACAATCATTTGAAGTGCAAGAACTCTCTATTATGCTTCCTAATCAATGCAATGGTGAGTCGTGGAAATCCTTAAATACATAGTCCCAAATCTAAGGTCATCTATGCCTAACTCTATACATGTCCCGGAGGAGAGATTAAATAACCTCTCAATCTCGCACTCGAATAGAGTTGCAATGAGCTTTAGGTATTCCAAGTGATAAATCTCTTCCTAATTATAGACCTAACCCTTTGGTCCAGGTGGAAGGTCCCTAACCACAATTAAGCCCTAGATACTAAGATCACCTCAACGCTTCACTCCGTTTCACGAGCAACTAAGCCCCAGCGGAGGGTCATCTCTTAGACCATTCACTCTATTATGGATGCAAAGAACTCGAGGAAGAGAGATAGAATTTATCACATCGGATGGGAAAGGGGACGCCACTGTACCTCTCGACTCACCCTCTCAACCCTCTCCAACCTAGCTTTGTCTAACGCTCGTGGTGTGTCACTCGCTCACAAGGTTGCCAACAAGAACTCTCAACCCTAGTGTCACTCTAGGGAAAATGTTCATACAATCAAGCATTCAAGGTTGGAACTCACAACAAACATCAATTAATTGAAACCATAATAAAGAGATTTAATGAAACAAATACATCCTAGGGTTCACAAATACCCAAGTACCCACTTGGGGTTTAGCTCTCCATAGAGCTAAGTACAATCAAAGAAATAGAATGTACAAGAAATGAATCCATAGAGAAACCCCTCGATAGTCGTGTCGATGGTCTTGTGGAAAGTCCTCTAGTCGTCGTCCAATGATTCCCTTGTCTGGTATATGATACGGCTCGACGGAAGCTCCACTGCCAACATTCTTCCTAATTAATGATGATGTCGCAGCCATAGAACCTCTCCAAAACCCTAGCCAATACCTCTCAAAACCCAAGCCGAAACCCTCTCTAAAGTTAGGGAAAAGATGGAGAAAAGAATACTGAAATCGGGGCTGAATCGGCTTTAAATAGGGCTTGAATAGGGTGACCACATGGGCCTGTGGATTTTTCACACGCCCATGTGGAATTTCCACACGGCCGTGTATAATTTACACACGCCCGTGTGGATTCTCTGAATTCCTATTTTCTCCACCGGCTGAACAGTGCTGCTACAGTACTTTCGCTCCAGTGTTCTGCTGCAGTACCTGGCCTAAAATACTTCCCTAGTCCATACTTTCATCCAGGTGACGTAAACGGGCACACGTTCACATCGTGGATTGCTTTGCTTCTTTAATGATGGACAAGTTGGTGGAGATCTTGTTCTATGTGCATAAGTCGGAATGCTTGAGTGCGACTGCCCTTGTGCCCCTCCAAATGGATATGCTAACTCAAATACGAGGAGGTTGGCACACACTGACCTTGTGAACCTTAGCAAGATTTACTCCAAAATCGGTGCATTATGATCCACATTGGTTTCTTTCCTTCATACTCAGCCTCACAACCCTAACTGCACGAAAGTAACATAAAAACACACATGTTAGTGTAAAACCCCAAGAAAAGTAATGCTCAACATAAGGAAAGAATGCTTCGCATTCATATCACACAAGCACTTATCAAACTCCCCCACACTTAAGCTTTTGCTTGTCCTCAAGCAAAAATTAAACATTCTGTGCATAGATGAAGGAAATATTGGAAGTTCTTGGCCTTAGGTTCACCAAAGTGTACAGAGAGAGCATTCTACAAGTAAGGGAAATTTCAACATTAAATACAAAAACATCAAAGGTCGAGCTAAAAACTTGAATCAAAAAGGACAACAAACCCAAAATCGTGTACGTGTGTGAACTCACTCAAAACAACCCAAGGTATACTCCTCAAAGTTTTAAGTACAAGGGACTTATTTATCTACCAAAGTGACAACAATTTCAAAGATGGTAGTAGGTTCACACATCCTCTAATGTAGCACTTTCCAAAGCGGCCGCTAAGGTGGCTTTCACACTTTCGAGGTGGTAGCTCTTTCTACGGGAGTGGTAGCTTTCACTGATCCTATGAGATAACTCTTTCTCTCATTAGGGCATAGCTAGTATCCGACTTATGAGAGTAGCTTCGTACTTCATAGGTAGTAGCTCTTTCCACCCAACAAGCACAAATAAACAATAAAACTATTTTATTCTTTCTTTTCGTTTTCCATTATTTTTTTTAAGAATTTAACACAAGAAACAACTATAACTAGTCCCTTTAACATCGAACATGAGTTTCCAATAGAGTTTAAAGAGTGAGTTGTGCAGTGAGTGTAAATCAGGTAAAAATTCCTAGAAATTCAAGCAAGAACTAGAGCATGAAAACATTCAATTTTAAAATTTCTCCTAAACTCAAGAATACAATCATTGTAACTAAGTTGAACCACCATTGGTTATTTGAGCATGTATATCAATCAAGAACAATAAAAAAAGGATGTGTGCACTATGAAACTCCCCCACACTTAAGTTGTACATTATCCTCAATGTACATATTCAAGCTCACTGAAAATATATATTAGTGAAGAATATATGTGGGAGAAGCAATCAAAACAATACTCCCCTGACTCCTAGTGTCACGTTTGATGGAGTAATGTTCCGATGGGTTGTGAAGCTCGCACGGCCAAGTGCCAAAGCACTTTGGCCGTGCCAATGACAAAGTCTCAATTCCCAAGATGATAAGACCATCTGCACGCATACACAAGGGGGTTCAGTGAAGCACAAGAAAAACAAAAATAACTCGAGTATATAAAAGATAAAGCAATGAATACAACTCGAGATGCAAAATGAAAATAAACTCAGAAGGAGAATCCTTTCTGGATGAACAAGTTTAAAATAAAATTCAAAATAAAGAAAATGCAAAAAAATAAAGTCAAATGTCTGTGTCACGCCCTGTCGGCTCCTCTACTGATGCTGGTGGTGGAGAAGCACATGGTGGATCCTGTGGTGCTAGAATAGGTGAAGGGGATGCTGGAGGTGCCGAGGGAGCCTGAGGAGTCCTCGGACGCAAGACAAATGATAAGGCGATGTCTCGCTCTAAGATCTGCTGTAATACGTCTAAATGTGCCATGAACTCTGTGTAATGAGTGACCTGCGTAACCCTAATCTCGACAATCTTTGCTCGAGCCTTAGCCACCTCTACCCGTATCACTCCCACCGCATTCTCGAGCCTCTCAAAGCGATCATGGGCTTGAGATGGTGAAAACATACGCATTTGGTGTGCGTCCTCTGCCGCCGAAGGTTCCTCTGTCTCCATCGGTGCTGGCTGAGGCTCGGGGGCAGGCTGGGAAGCCTTAGCATGATCACCCTCATCCTCAGCTATCTCTGGAGCTGGTAGCACCAAAGTATAAACCCCTGTCCAAACTCTGCGGACCATGCCCAACAATCTCAGTGTCTCTAAACTCAGGGGCTTAGGTGTACTCGTCTTCTCATCCCCACGAATCGAATCCAAGAGACCCACGCTTAGCACTATTCTCGTAATGTAGGAGCCCGCAAGATCGCTCCCAATCTAGCATAATGCCCCTGATGTTTGATGTACTCTGCAATGATGTGTCCTAAGTGAATCGGTACGCGCTGCACCATCGAGTACAAGTATAGAGCTCCTGCCGGCTCAAAACACCAGTGTTATCACCACGGCCATTCACCGACCTACTCAAGATGGCATGTAAATATCTATATGCAGGTCGGGAAAGGCACGTTGCCTTGGACACCCTCGGCTCGTACTGACCCTGACCACATAGTACTCTGTAAGCTCTCTGCGGGTCAAGGCTCCACGGTAATCAGTAGGTAACTGAGTGTACTCCTCAGTGTCTGTAAATGCCTCCACATACAAGCCAAGCAGAACTAAAAACTAAATTATGCTTAAGCTATGTTAGTGTCCAAGTGCTCTAAACTGAATGGTGTCCAAACTGTTGAAGCTCGCGTAAGATCTATCAAACTCGAATGATGATAGCACCTCCAATGCAAACTCTCAGATGGCTGGCTCTCTAATCGTCAATAACTACCACCAACCACCTACAGAAATGAGATCCTCGACCTCATCAGCGAGCTCATCTTCCTACTGTAGATCTCTCAGTATACTCATGTCCAGGAATCGAGTCTGTCCGGACCGGAGTCTCAACAGGCGCTCATAAAAAAACCTGATAGTCTGGATTTGCGAAACTCATGCCCTCAGGCTCAGGGGATGACTCAGGGGATGATTCACGCGGCCTCTTATCAGCTTGATTTTTCGACCGAGGTGCCATAATCTGCAAAATCTGAAACTTAATCGATCAAACAAGTTGATAAACTAATGCTGCAAAAATCCACATGGTCATGTCGAATTTCCCTACGCACGTGTGGATCCGCGGGGCGTGAAAGCATTTTTCTAAGAAAACTCCAAAAATACACAGTTAAATTACCTCTTCTTCATTCTAAAACACAAATAATCTTTCTAATTGTTAAACAAAGCATTTTTTTCTCTAAATTCATCGATGGAAACCATGAATTTCCGAAGAAAATCATAAATAGGGCTTACCGACGATATAGGAAGAGAAAATCAAGAACCGCCCGGATTCCCTCGGGTCATAACCTGGAGCTACACACAAAAAGAAAGAAAAAGAAATCGAACGATGATAGAATAAGAAGATATGAAATATAATGTATGGTGAAATATCTAAGAAAACAAAGTGCAAAGTATCTCTAAATGCCTACTCCCTGGCAACGGTGCCAAAAACTTGACAAGTTCCCCTTGCGTATATCCCCGAAGTGCACTGGTTTGTCAAAGTAATAATCCCGGATGAGCGGGTATTGAATCCACAGGGAGTAGGGAATAAAAACACTTAATCCGCTTCTTAGATATCTGAAAAATAAGTACTGATAAGTGTGACAATGATTCAATTCTCAAAAGTAAAAAGAACAAGTAAGAGAGCACGAGTAAAGAGGAGGTAAGGCAATTGATAAAGATGGGGTACTCGGATAATGCTTCTGCCCGGACATTTGTTTCAAGTGCAAGAACCCTCTTTTATGCTTCCTAATCAATGCAATGGTGAGTCGTGGAAATCCTTAAATAAATAGTCCCAAATCTAAGGTCAACTATGCCTAACTCTATACATGTCACGGAGGAGAGATTAGATAACCTCTCAACCTCACACTCGAATAGAGTTGTAATGAGCTCTAGGGATTCCAAGTGATAAATCTCTTCCTAATTATAGACCTAACCCTTTGGTACAGGTGGAAGGTCCCTAACCACAATTAAGCCTTAGATACTAAGATCACCTCAACGCTTCACTCCGTTGCACGCGCAACTAAGCCCCAGCAGAGGGTCATCTCTTAGACCATTCACTCTATTATGGCCGCAAAGAACTCGAGGAACAGAGGTAGAATCTATCATGTTGGAGAGGAAAGGGGACGCTTTTGTACCTCTCGACTCACCCTCTCAACCCTCTCCAACCTAGCTTTGTCTAACGCTTGTGGTGTGTCACTCAACCACAATGTTACCAATAAGAACTCTCAACCCTAGTGTCACTCTAGTGGAAATGTTCATACAGTCAAGCATTCAAGGTTGGAACTCACAACAAACATCAATTAATTGAAAGCATAATAAAGAGATTCAATGAAACAAATACATCCTAGGGTTCACAAATACCTAAGGACCCACTAGGTGTTTAGCTCTCCATGGAGCTAAGTACAATCAAAGATATAGAATGTAAAAGCAATGAATCCATAGAGAAACCCCCTCGATAGTCATGTTGATGGTCCTGTGGAAAGTCCTCTAGTCATCGTCCAAAGATTCCCTTGTCCGGTATAGGATACGCCTCGACGGAAGCTCCCCTACCAACCTTCTTCCTAAGGAATGACAATGTCGGAGCCATACAACCTCTCCAAAACCCTAGCCAATACCTCTCAAAACCCTAGCCGAAACCCTCTCTCAAGTTGGGGAAAAGATGGAGAAAAGAATACTAAAATCGGGGCTGAATTGGCTTTAAATAAGGCTGGAATCGTGTGACCACACGGGCATGTGGATTTTTCACATGCCCATGTGGAATTTCCACACGGCCATGTATAATTCCAAACGCCCATGTGGATTCTCTGAATTCCTATTTTCTCAGGCGGCTGTGAACAGTGCTGCTACAGTACTTTCGCTATAGTGTTCCGCTATAGTACCTAGCCTAAAATACTTCTGATAAGTGCTTGTGAGATATGAATGCGAAGTGTTCATTCCTTATGTTGAGCATTAATTTTCTCAGGTTTTTACATTAATATGTGTGTTTTTATGTTACTCTTATGCAGGTAGGGCTGTGAGGCCGAGTATGAAGGAAATAGGCCAATGTGGATCACAATGCACCTATTTTAGAGGAGATCTTGCTAAGGTTCAAATGCGAAGACATAGGACAGGTGTGAGATGCTAGAGTGTGTTCCAACCTCCTCGCATTCGAGTGAGTACATCCATTTGGAGGGGCACAAAGGCAGTCACACTCGAGCATTCCGTCTTATGCATACAAGAACAAGAACCCCACCAACATATATATCATTGAAGAAGCAAGTGATTCACGATGTGAATGTATCCCCGTTTGCGTTACCCTGATGAAAGTAAGGAATTGGGAAGTTATTCAGGGCGAAGACTGTAGCAGCACATTCTAGCAACAACTGTAGCAGTACTGTTCACAGCCGGCCGAGAAATCAGAGAAACAGAGAATCCACACGGGCATGTGGAAATTATCCATGCCCATGTGGAAATTCCGCACGGGCGTGTATACCGTCCACGCCCGTGGAGTTGCCCGATTCCAGCCCTATTTAAAGCCGGTTCAGCCCCGATTTTGGTATTCTTTTCTCCATCTTTTCCCCAACTTGTGAGAGGGCTTTGGCTAGGGTTTTGAGGGGTATTGGCCAAGGTTTTGGAGAGGTTCTATGGATCCGACATCGTGATTCCATTAGGAAGAAGGTTGGTAGGGGAGCTTCGATCGAGGCGTATCCTATACCGGACGAAGGAATCCTTGGATGACGAGTAGAGGACTTTCTTCAAGACCATCGACACGACCATCGAGGGGGTTTCTTTATGGATTCATTGCTTTTACATTCTATTTCTTTGATTGTACTTAGCTCCATGTAGAGCTAAACCCCCTAGTGGGTACTTGGGTGATTGTGAACCCTAGGATGTATTCGTTTCTTTGAACTTCTTTATTATGCTTTCAATAAATTGATGTTTATTGTGAGTTCCAACCTTGAATGCTTGACTGTATGAACATTTCCCCTAGAGTGACACTAGAGTTGGGAGTTCTTGTTGGTAACCTTGTGAGTGAGTGACACACCACGAGCGTTAGACCAAGCTAGGTTGGAGAGGGTTGAGAGGGTGAGTCGAGAGGTACAGGACCGTCCCCTTTCCACTCCGACGTGATAGATTCTACCTCCGTTCCTCGAGTTCTTTGCGGCCATAATAGAGTGAATGGTCTACCCCGGGGATCTACAAAAAGGTGCTCCAGAAAATGAAGAGGGTTAGGAGACTCCACCGGAAAGACTCCATGGCTATTGGAGACGTCTATAAACTGAAGGAGTTGGATGAACCATCGCTAGGTGGTCCAAAGCCCGATAATTAACCCTCTATCCTCAAGAGACTTTGCACATCATGCTTTCAAGTCATGGGTAAGAGGGCAACCTTCATCTATGAACCCCCGTAAGGTAAGACAAGATACATCAAGCTTAGTGACGTTAAACAAGCGCTTCTTCAGAGGCAACCCAAGTGTTTACTATTTCTTATCTTCTAGTTTAGATTGTTTGCATGAACAATTTGTTAACTGTTGGTGTCTCGATTTTTAGATGCTTGTGCTGAGATTTCCTTGTGGGCTTTGAGTATTCATCGTGTGTTTTCATGTGGAATTGGCAAAGTTATGGCGTTTGAGCTTTATTCCATGTTTTTTACTGGTAAAACTTGCATACTAGGGCAGGCTCTGAGTGTGTAAACATATTCAGAAACTTTCTGCAGAGCCTGCAGGTTTTTCTAAGGCATCCAGTGAAAACGCACAGGCGTGTGGAATTGTATTGCGAGCTCATCCAGAGAAGGCATAGGGGCGTGCGGCTGCCCTTGTGAACGACCATGCGAATATCACACGCCCGTGGGTAATTTCCGCATGGGCGTGTGATTTCCTGCAGAGTTTGTCAAATTATCCCGAGAGCGCACAGGGACGTGAACTTGCCCCTGTGGGCGACATTGTGAAACTTGTGCGGGCCTGGGTAATTTCCACATGCCCATGCGAAACTCTGTAGAGGAGTTCTCTCCATCTTGAGAAGCCACAAAGACGTGTGATCACCCCTGTGAGCTGGGCCTGTGAATGTCCACGGCCGTGCAGAATTTCCACATGGGCGTGTGGAACACTTAGCGATTTTTCTCGGATTTCCAGAAAAGCCATAGGGCGTGTAGCTGCCCCCTGTGTGTCGGGCACACAGGCGTGGGTATTTTCCGTACGCCCGTGCGAGAGCGTTCAGAGTTAGTGAGAGTTTTTCCCGAGAGTGCCCAGGGGCGTGCACCTGCCTCTGTGAAACTCTCCTGTGGGGGCGCACGGGCGTGGGTAATTTCCGCACGCCCGTGTGGAGTTACAGAACACCAAGAGGCATGAGTTATTTTTTAAAGAATAGTCGTTTCTCTTCTCCCTCACATCCTCCATTCGCCTGAGAGCACTTTCACATCAACCCCCGACCTTATACCGCCGATTTGGTAGGATTGTTGCAATGTTTTTTGACAGATTTGTAGTTATTTCATTTTAACTCATCGGTAAGCCCTATTTATGATTTTCTTCATCAATTCATGATTTTCATAGATGAATCTGGTTAATAATGCTTCGTTTCTTCAATTAGAAAGATGATTTTTGTTTAGAATGAAGTTAGAAGTATTTTTAAGTTATATTTTTAGATTCTTGTGGCGCGGCCGTGCGGTTTTCACGCCCCGTGGATCCACATAGGCGTGCGGAAATTCCACACGACCATGTGGATTTTTGCAACGTTAGTTTATCAACTTGTTTGATCGATTTCGTTTCAAATTTTGCAGATTATGGCACCTCGGTCAAAGAAGCAAGCTGATAAGAGGCCGCGTGAGTCATCCCCTGAGCCTGAGGGCATGAGTTTCGTGATTCCAGAGCATCAGGTTCACTATGAGCGCTTGTCGAAACTCCGGTTCAGACAGACTAGATTCCTGGACACGAGTATACTGAGAGATCTACAGCAGGGAGATGAGTTCGCTGATGAGGTCGAGGATCTCATTTCAGCAGGTGGTTGGCGGCAGTTATTGACGATTAGAGAGCCAGCCATCCAAGAGTTTGCACTAGAGGTACTATCAACATTCAAGTTTGATAGATCGCACGCGAGCTTCGACAGTTTGGACACCATTCAGTTTAGAGCACTTGGACACCACCATAGCTTGAGCATCACTCAGTTTTCAAGTCTTCTTGGCTTGTATGAGGAGGCATTCACAGACACTGAGGAGTACTCTCAGTTACCGACTGATTATCCCGGAGCTTTGACCCCGCAGAGAGCTTACAGGGCGCTATGTGGTCAGGGTCAGTACGAGTCGGGTTGTCCAAGGCCACGTGCCTTTCCCGACCTGTATACCGATACTTACATGCCGTCATGAGCAAATTGGTGAATGGCCATGGTGATAGCACTGGCGTTCTGAGCCGGCAGGAGATTCTATACTTGTACTCGATGGTGCAGCGCGTACCGAATCACTAAGGACACACCATGGCAGACTACATCAGACATCAGGGGCTTTATGCTAGACTGGGAGCGATCTTCTCGGGCCCCTACATTACGAGATTAGTTCTCGGCATGGGTCTCTTGGATTCGATTCGTGGGGCTGAGAAGACAAGTATACCTACCCCCCTGAGTTTAGGGACACTGAGATTGATGGGAATGGTCCGTAGAGTTTGGACAGGGGTTTATGCGTTGGTGCTACCAGCTCCAGAGGTAGCTGAGGGTGAGGGTGATCATGTCGTGGCTTCCCAGCCTGCTCCCCAGCCTCAGTCAGCACCGATGGAGACCGAGGCACCTTTGGCGGTAGAGGACGCTCCCCCCGTACATATGTTTTCACCATCTCGAGCCCATGATCGCTTCGAGAGGCTCAAGAGTGCGATGGGAGTGATACGGACAGGGGTAGCTGAGGCTCGAGCATAGATTGCCGAGATTAGGGCTACGCAGGCCACTCAGTACACAGAGTTCATGGCACGTTCCGACATATTACAGAAGATCTTAGAGTGAGACGTCGCCTCCCCATTTGTCTTGCGATTGAGGACTCCTCAGCCCCCCTCTGCATCTCTTGCACTCCCATCTCCTATACCAGCACCAGTGGATCCACCTTATGTTTCCCCACCACCAGCAGTAGCATAGGAGCCGACAGAGCGTGACACCGACATTTGACTTTATTTTTCTACATTTTCTTTATTTTGCATTTTATTTTAGACTTGTTCACTCAGAAAGGATTCTCCTTCTGAGTTTATTTTCATTTTGTATCTCGAGTTGTATTCATTGTCTATCTTTTATATATACTCGAGTTGTTTTTGTTTTATTGAGACTTTGTCATCATGGGTGCAGACGGTCTTGTCATCATGGGAATTGAGACTTTGTCATCATGGGAATTGAGACTTTGTCATGGGAACGGCCCAAGTGCTTTGGCACTTAACCATGTGAGCTTCACAATCCATCGGAACGTTAATCCCAAGGACTTAGCTCCATCAAACGCGATACTAGGAGTCAGGGGAGTATTGTTTTGATTGCTTCTCCCACATATATTCTTCATTGATATACATTATCAGTGAGCTTGCATGTGTACGTTGGGGACAATGTACAACTTAAGTGTGGGGGGAAGTTTCATAGTGCACATATCTTTTATATTAGTTTTGATTGTTATACATGCTCACATAGCCAATGGCGGTTCACCTTAGTTGCAATGATTATATTCTTGAGTTTAGGAGAATTTTTAACATTGAATGTTTTCATGCTCTAGTTCTTGCTTGAATTTTTAGGAATTTTTACCCAATTGACATTTGTTGCACTACTCACTCTTTAAATTCTTTTGGAAACTCATGTTCGATGTTAAAGGGACTATTTATAGTTGTGTTTTGTGTAAAAACAAAAAAAAACGAAAAAAAATGAAAAAAATGAAATAAAAAATGGAAAATGAAAAGAAAGAACAAAATAGTTTTATTGTTTATTTGTGCTTGTTGGGTGGAAAGAGCTACCACCTATGTAGTATGAAGCTACTCTCATAAGTCGGATACTAGTTATGCCCTAATGAGAGAAAGAGCTATCTCATAGCAAAAGTATTGAAGCAGCACTGTTCACAGCCGGCCAAAAATCACAATTCCAGAGAATCCACACGGGCGTGTGGAAATTACCCACACCCATGTGGAAATTCCACATGGGCTTGTGAAAAATCCACAGGACCGTGTGGATGCCCGATTCCAGCCCTCTTTAAAGCCGATTTCAGCTCCGATTTCAGTATTCTTTTCTCCATCTTTTCCCCAACTTGAGAGAGGGTTTCGGCTAGGGTTTTGAGAGGTATTGGCTAGGGTTTTGGAGAGATTCTACGGCTCTGATATCGTTATTCCTTTGGAAGAAGGTTGGTAGGGGAGCTTCTGTCGAGGCGTATCCTATACCGGACAAGGGAATCCTTGGACGATGAGTAGGGGACTTTCCACAAGACCATCAACATGACTATCGAGGGGGTTTCTCTATGGATTCATTGCTTTTATATTCTATTTCTTTGATTGTACTAAGCTCCATGGATAGCTAAACCCCTAGTGGGTACTTGGGTATTTGTGAACCCTAGGATGTATTTGTTCCATTGAATCTTTTTATTATGCTTTCAATTAATTGATGTTTGCTGTGAGTTCCAACCTTGAATGCTTGATTGTATGAACATTTCCCCTAGAGTGACACCAGGGTTGAGAGTTCTTATTGGTAACCTTGTAAGTGAGTGACACACCACAAGCATTAGATAAAGCTGGGTTGGAGAGGGGTTGAGAGGGTGAGTCGAGAGGTACATGAGCGTCCCCTTTACCCTCCGGCGTGATAGATTCTACCTCCGTTCCTCGAGTTCTTTGCGGCCATAATAGACTGAATGGTCTAAGGGATGACCCTCCGCTGGGGCTTAGTTGCGCGTGCAACGGAGTGAAGCGTTGAGGTGATCTTAGTATCTAGGGCTTAATTGTGGCTAGGGACCTTCCACGTGGACAAAAGGGTTAGGTCTATAATTACGAAGAGATTTATCACTTGGAATCCCTAGAGCTCATTGCAACTCTATTCGAGTGCGAGGTTGAGAGGTTGTCTAATCTCTCCTCCGGGACACGTATAGAGTTAGGCATAGTTGACCTTAGATTTGGGACTATGTATTTAAGGATTTCCATGACTCACAATTGCAATGATTAGGAAGCATAATAGAGGGTTCTTGCACTTGATACAATTCTCCTAGGCGGAGCATTATCTGAGTACCCCGTCTTTATTGATTGCCTTACCTCCTCCTTTACTTGTGCTCTCTTACTTGTTGTTTTTACTTTTGAGAATTGAATCATTGTCACACTTATCACTACTAATTTTTCATATAGCTAAGAAGCAGACTAAGTGTTTTTATTCTCAACTCCCTATGGGTTCGATACCCGCTCATCCGGGATTATTACTTTGACAAACCCGTGCAGTTGCAGGATATACGCAAGGGAAAATTGTCAAATGCAACACTGGGAGATAGGGGAGTATTGTTTTGATTGCTTCTCCCACATTTATTATTGATAGATATACATTATGAGCGAGCTTGCATGTGTACATTGGGGACAATGTCCAACTTAAGTGTGGGAGGGAGTTTCATTGTGCACATATCTCTTTTATATTAGTTTTGATTGATATATATGCTCACATAGCCAATGGTGGTTCACCTTAGTTGCAATGATTGTATTCTTGAGTTTAGGAGAATTTTTAACATCGAATGTCTTCATGATCTAGTTTTTGCTTGAATTTGTAGGAATTTTTGCCCAATTTACACTTGTTGCACTACTCACTTTTTAAACTCTTTTGGAAACTCATGTTCGATGTTAAAGGGACTAGTTATTGTTGTTTCTTTTGTTAAAAAAATGGTGAAATGAAAAGAAAGAACAAAAATAGTTTTATTGTTTAGTTGAGCTTGTTGGGTGGAAGGAGCTACCACCTATGAAGTATGAAGCTACTCTCACAAGTCAGATACTAGTTATGCCCTAATGAGAGAAAGAGTTATCTCATAGAATGAGTGAAAGCTACCAATCCAGTAGAAAGAGCAACCACCTCGAAAGTGTGAAAGCCACCTTAGTGGCTGCTTTGGAAACGGCTACCTTAGAGGATGTGTGAAGCTGCTACCATCTTTGATATTTTGTTACTGTTTGTAGCTAAATAAGTCCCTTGTACTTAGAAATTTGAGGAGTATACTTGGGGTTGTTTTGAGTGAGTTCACACACTTACATGATTTTGGGTTTGTTATTTTTTGATTTGTCATATATAGTGTTGAAATCTCCCTTGTAGAATGCTCTCTTTGTATACTTTAGTGAACCTAAGGCCAAGCACTTTCAATATTTCCTTCATCTATACTTTAATTTTTTAATTTTTGCTTGAGGACAAGCAAAATCTTAAGTGTGGTGGAGTTTGATGAGTGCCTGTGTGGTAAGAATATGAAGTGTTCTTTCCTTATGATGAGCATTACTTTTCTCGGTTTTTAATGCTAATATGTGTGCATTTATGTTACTTTTATGCATATAGCGTTGTGAAGCCGAAGGTTAGAGAAAGAAGCCGATCGTAAATACACTATTTGGAAAAAATCTTGAGAATGCTCAAACGCGAAGACATAAGTCAAGTTCGAAATGCGGGAATGTGTGCTAACCTCCTCATATTCAAGTTAGCACAACAATTTAGAGAGGGCACAAGGGTAGTCACATTCAAGCGTTACCAGCTTGTGCATGTATAGCAAGATCTCCACCAACATGTCCGTTACTGAAGAAGCAAAGTGACAACACCCCTTGTGTATGTCCCGTAAGTGCATTGGTTTGTCAAAGTAATAAAATCCCAGATAAGTGGGGTATCGTATCCACAGGGAGTAGTTAATAAAAACACTTAAATTGTTTCTTAACTAAGTGAAAGATAAATAGTGATATATGTGACAAGATGTGAAATAACAAAAGTAAAAGATCAAGAAAAAGAGCACAAGTCAAGGAGAAGGTAAGGCAATCGATATAATTGGGGTACCCGGATATTGTTCCGCCTAGGACAATCATTTCAAGTGCAAGAACCCTCTATTATACTTCCTAATTGATGCAATAATGAGTCGTGGAGATCATTAAATACATGGTCCCAAATCTAAGGTCAACCATGCCTAACTCTATACATGTCCCGAAGGAGAAATTAAATAACCTCTCAACCTCCCACTCGTTTAGAATTGTAATGAGTTCTAGGGATTCCAAGTTATAAATCCCATTCGTAGATGTATATCTAACCCTTTGGTCCAAGTGGAAGGTCCCTAGCCACAATTAAGCCCTAGGTACTAAAATCACTTCAACGCTTCACTCTATTGAACCCGCAAATAAGCCCCAGCGGAGGTCATCCTTTAGCCCATTCACTCTACTATGACCACAAATAACTTGAGAAAATGGAGGTAGAATAAATCACACCGGAGGGGAAAGGGGATGCTCCGCTACCTATCGACTCACCCTCTCAACCCTCTCCAATCTAACTTTGTCTAACTCTCGTGGTGTGTCACTCACTCACAAGGGTTACCAACAAGAACTCTCAACTCTAGTGTCACTCTAAGGGAGTTTTCATACAATCAAGCATTAAAGATTGGAACTCAAATAAAACATTAATTATTTGAAAGCATAATAAAGAGGTTCAATGAAACGAATACATCCTAGGGTTCACAAATACCCAAGTACCCACTAGGGGGTTTAGCTCTCTATGGAGCTAATTACAATCAATAAAATCAAATGTAAAAGCAAAAAATCCATAGAAAACCCCCTCGATAGTTGTGGTGATGGTCTTGTGGAGACACCTCTACTCATCCAACGGTCCCTTTGTCCAGCCTATGATACACCTAGCCAGCTCGGTGTCGACGAAAGCTCTCCAACTAACCATCTTCCAAACAGAAAGCGATGTTAGAGCCATAGAACCACTCCAAATCCCTAGCCAATACCTCACCAAATCCTAGCCACAGTCCTCTCTCAAGTTGGTGAAAAGATGGATAAAAGAATTCTGAAATTGGGGCTGAAATCGGACTTAAATAGTGTTGGAATCAGGAATCCACTCCCCATGTGGGACGCCCCTTGTGCATTTTTGTATGAGCGTGTGACATACTTAGCATTTGGGGCCAATGTCTTAGCAAAAAGTAATATTGATGTGGAGTTGCTTGAACAAACTTAGGAACTTCTGTACTCTGCTCATCCCCTTGGTCATTCTTCAATCTAGAGGGATAAGGGATCCTTGGCTTGAAAAGGTGGAGGTGTCACCTCCTTCTCTTTGTTTGTTCCCCACTTCAACCTCTATAACCTCCGAAAGCGTGTTCATTTAACTTCTCACTCGGAAGCCTCACCAGTCGACCCTCACGACCACTTCTCAAAGTGATCGCCTTCACATGCTCTCTAAGGTTGGTCTTGGTATTGCTTAGCAAACTTCCATGTGGCCTTTCCGATAAGAACTTCGTAATCTGCCCCACTTGATTTTCAAGATTATGTAAGGATGCGCTATGGTTGAGAAGTGTAGCCTTAACTGATTCAAACCTTGTATTTAACGATTGCACAAACCTAGTTAAGGTCTTTTCCAAATCTGTCATTCGGGTCTCCAAACCTGAAACTTTGTTTCCACATTTGGGCCTTATTGTTGGAAACCGGGTGGCCCCATGGCCCTTTGTGGACCTTGGTTGCTCCATGAGAAATTGGGATGATTCTTCCAACCCGTATTGTAGGTGTTGTTGTATGGGTTCCCTTGAGTTCTCATCCTATTACCTACAAAATCGACGTTCTCAACCGAAGATGCATCACCAATAGATATCAGGCAATCGGAGAGAGCATGTCCTCCACCACACCCAAAGGTAAGTAATCATGACCGCTACTTTTGTTCGAAGTTAGAAGATCTAACTTCTTACTCGATGATTCCACTTGAGCCGCCAAATGAGTCATTGTATCTATCTCATGGAGACCCAGCCACCTTTTTCTTCTCCCCGGCATTCTATTGGTAGTCATGTTTAACCTATTTCTTCAATTAATTGAAGAGCCTCACTCGGGGATCTTGCTACCTAAGGTACCTCCTCGCTACCACATCTAAGAGTTGCCTTTGTACTCGGATTCGCACTCATTGTAAAAGGTCTGAACAATCATCCACTCTGGGAATCCGTGTTGCGGGCATTTTCTTAGGAGCTCCTTGACCCTTTCCCACATCTCAAAGAGAGACTCCAATTCCAATTGTTCAAAGGATGAGATCTCATTTCTAAGCTTTGCAGATTTTCTGGGAGGGAAATAATGGCCAAGAAAAGCTTCTACCATCTCCTCCCATGTGGTAATTGATGCTCTAGGTAATGAGTGTAGCCACTGCTTCGCTCTCCCTTTCAAGGAAAATGGGAAGGCCCTCAACTTGATGGCATCATCCTTTACCCCATTTATCTTCAGCATATCACACACCCCGAGAAAGTTCTCTATATGATTGTTTGGATCCTCATTGGCCAAACCATTAAACTGCACGGATTGTTGCAACATATGGATGAATGCCGTCTTTAGCTCGAAGTTTTGAGCTATAATCGGGGCATGCACAATGGTCGATTGTGTCCCCAATACTGAAGGTCTCGCATAATCGGATAATGTCGCCTGCTGCTCATTCTGTTCTGCCATGTTTTCAGATTCTTCTACTTCCAAATCATCTAGATTGGACTATTCTTGCACAGGTTCTTTCCCTTTTATTCTAAGTGTATGTTCAAGCTCAGGATCTCCTTCAATCAAGATGGAGGGATTTCCTGGGTCATAACCTGGAGCCGCACTAAAAAGAATGGAAACCAAAAATCGAACGATGATAGAATAAGAAAAATATGAAATAGAATGAATAAATAAATAGCTAAGAAAAACAAAGTGCAAAGTATCTCTAAACGCCTACTCCCTCAAAGAACGGCGCCAAAAAACTTGACACGTCCGAATATGCGGTACACCACAAGTGCACAGCTTGTTGAAGTAATAATCCCGTATGAGTTGTTATCAGATTCTATAGAGAGTAGGGAATAAAGACACTTAAATTATTTCTTAACTAATATGGAAGATGAATAGTGATATATGTGACAAGATTCAATTCTCAAGAGTAAAAGCAACAAGAAAGAGAAAGCACAAGTAAAGGAGAAGGTAAGGGAATCGATAAATATGGGGTACCTGTGTATTGTTCGCTCTAGGACAATCAAGCTTCAAGTGCAAGAAACCTCTATTATGCTTCCTAATTAATGCAATAGTGAGTCATGGAAACCCTTAATTGCATACTCCCAAATCTAAGGTCAACCATGCCTAACTCTATACTTGTCCCTGAGGAGAAATCGAACAATCTCAACACCTCACACTCGGATAGAATTGCAATGAGCTTTTAGGGACTCAAAATGATAAACTCCTATTTCTATGTATAGACTCTAACCCTTTGGTCCAGGGAAAGATCCCTAGCCACATTAAGCCCTAGATGCTAAAATCACTTCAACACTTCACTCCGTTGTACTCATAACTAAGCCCCATCGGAAGGTCATCCGTTAGCCCATTAACTCTACTATAACCACAAAAGAACTCTTGAATGTGAAAGTAGGATAGATCATACTCGAAGGGAAAGGGAAGCTCAGCTACCTCGACTCACCCTCTCAACCCTCTCCAATCTAGCTTTGTCTAACTCTCATGATGTGTCACTCACTCACAAGAGTTACCAAGAAGAACTCTCAACCCCTAGTGTCACTCTAGGGGAGTATTCATACAATGAAGCATACAAGATTGGAACTCATAATAAAACATCAATTAATTGAAAGCATAATAAAGAGATTCAATGAAACGAATACATCCTATGGTTCACAAATACCCTAAGTACCCACTAGGGGTTTAGCCTCCATGGAGCTAGATACAATCAATGAAATTGAATGTAAAACAAAGCATCCATAGAAAACCCCTCGTTAGTCATGGTGATGGTCTTGTGGAGAGTCCTCACTGTCAGTAAGGGTCCCTTTGTCCAGCTCTCTAGGATACACCCTCACCTGGATTAGTGCCGACGAAAGCTCTCCCACTCAACTGCCTTCCAAATGGCGCTGCTGCATGCCGCAGCCGTAGAACCTCTCCAAAGCCCTAGCCAATACCTCTCAAAACCCACCGCAGCCCTCTCAAGTTGGGGAAAAGATGGAGAAAAAGAATGCTAAAACCGGGCTGAAATCGGCTTTTAAAGGGCTGGAATCGAATCCACACTACCCTTGTGCCCTCTAAATGGTTATAATAACTTGAATACGAGGAGGTTAGCACATATTCCCCGCATCTCGAACCCGACACTGTGTCTTTGCATTTTAACCTTAGCAAGATTTCCTCCAAATTGGTGCATTTACAACCCCCATTGGCTTCTTTCTTTCATATTCGGCCCTCACAACCCTACCTCGCATAAAAAGTAATATAACTACACACATATTAGCTTTAAAACCACAGTAAGTAATGTCTCAACACAAGGAAAGAACACTTCGTATTCTTATCCCACAATTACTTATCAGCCCTCTATGGGGCAAGTTATAAAACAATAGAGTGAATAGCAATGTAAACTATAGATAAAACCCCTTGAATTCATGATGATGGCCATGATGGATCGCTCAATGTCTTGAAGAATCCTTCTCTCAAGCTAGGTTGCAAGGGCCCCTCAATGATATGACAGAAAATATCAATCAAAGTTGGTGAAGAATGGCCCCCTAATATCACCAAAGACCTCCTCTAAACTCCCTAGCCACCTTGCCCTCTAAGTGCTAGCAAAAGCCTCCAAAGAATAGGGCAAAATGGCCTATTTATAGTCAAGAAATGCGGTCATCATAGTGCCTCACGCGCCCGTGTCGATTTCTCATGTACCGAAGATGACCCGCATGAATTTCCACACGGTCGCTGGAATTTCCACGCGTCGCTTGAACACGAATTCGATATAATACTACTATAGTAAAATGCTACAATATTTTGCTACAGTATTTAGCTATGGTACTCTTCACAACCGCGGTCCAAACACTCTTCTATTGAGGCCACATGGCCGGGCACACGTCCATGTGGTAGGCTATAAGACTTTTATTCATCGACACATCCTTGAAAGGTCTTGCAATCTTCACAAAGACAAGAAACATGAAGATGTGGACTGCGCTTTTTATACCATTCCAACTAGTAAATTGGCTTGAATCTCCTTTGAGGTTGGCACACGTCCATATGTATTTGAGCACAACTTGTGTCTTCACATCAATCCAATACTTCATGAAAAAGCGATAAAAATCTGAGAAAAGTAATGCTCAATGTATACCAGGATTATCTTATACACAAGCACTTATCAAACTCCCCCACACTTAAGCTTTTGCTTATCCTCAAGCAAAATTAAAAACATTAAAGCATCTAAGAAGAAAGATTGAAAGTGCTTAGCCTTAGGTTCACCAAAAGCATGCAAAGGAAGCATTCTACAAGTAAGGAGAAATTTCAACACCGAATAAGAAAAATACATAGTCTAGCTAAAAACTTGAATCAAAAAGGACAACAACCCGATATCGTGTAAGTGTGCGTAAACTTACTCAAGTCAACCCAATGTATACTCCTCAAAGCTCTAATTAAGAGGTATTTATTTATGTTCAAAAAGAAAAGACAAGGTAGTAGCTCCACACATCCTCTACGGTAGCCCTTTTTATGAAGTGGTCAGCTAAGGTGGCTTTCACAATTTCAAGGTGGTAGCTTTTTCTACCGTGCAGTAGCTTTTCACTCATCCCATAAGATATCTCTTTCACTCATTAGGGCATAACTAGTATCCGACTTATGAGAGTAGCTTCATAATTCATAGGTGGTGAGCTCTTTCCACACCCAATGCACAACAAAAACAACTATTTTTCAAAGAAATTAAAACAGAAAACAAACTAAAAGCAATCCCTTTTAACGTCGAATTTGAGTTTCCACAAGGCTTAATGAGTGAATAGTGCAACAAGTGTCAATCGGGCAAACATTCCTAAAAATTCAAGTAAAACTAGAGCATGAGAATATTGAATGTCAAAAATTCTCCTAAACTTAAGAATACGACCATTGCAATTAAGGTGAACTCAACACTAGCTACATTAGCATGAACAATGCAGCATAAGTATATAACATGTGAATGTGAACTCCCTCCCCAATCCCACACACACACACACACACACACACTCTTAATATTAACATTACCCTCAATGTACGCATGCAAGCACAATAAAGAAGTATAACAATCAAAAACCATGTGGAGATGTGCAAATTGAAATAGTACTCCTTGAACTCTTAATGGTACATTTGATGGAGCTATATCCATTGAGAGTTAAGTTCCAATGGGTTGTGGAGCACACACGGCCATGTGAATATTGCATCGACCATGCTAATGACTATTCCTCAAATTCCATACTCACAAGACCATCTGCATGTATACACAAGGTTCAATGAAGCTCGACAAAAACAAATTAAACTCGAGTCTATAAAGATATGAAAATAAAATACAACATGAAAACAACTGAAAAGCAATAATATAAACTTTGAAGGAAGATCCTTTCTGAGTAATACAAGTCCAAAATAAATGAAGAAATAAAATATGAAAAACATAAAAACAAGTAAAGTAAGGACGTCTCAAGCGTCAATGTCGACTGCTGCTCTTGGTGGTGATGGTGGTGCTGGTGATGCCGGAGGATTGGATGAAGCTCTAGGTCTCATGACAAAAGGAGAAGTCGGACCTCGCTTGAGAATCTGCTATAAGATATCGAGACACGTCATCACCTCTATGTAGTTCGCAGCCTATGTCACACCCCGTCCCGCGAGTCCCACACATGACATACCGCCACGACAACCCAGGGGAGGTCAAACACCTACCTCAACCCTAGATCAACTTAAGGCTAACCTATTCCCTGTACAAAACCACTATAACAATTAGAAATAGTTTAAGAGTACACCATACACAATTATTCCTACACATGCTCATCCATTTAATACAAGATATGAGTCATAGATAATCATGACATGGAGTTCATAATGACAATAATAATAATAACAACTCAAAGTAGAAGGTATTCTTCTCATACACATTATGATCTAACTGTTATAACGAAATATCTCAATAGTATGATCTGACTATCATAACAAAGTATCTCAATTAAAGAAAGATGTAATAGGGTTCGACAACACATAGTGGATCCTTGATAATACATGCCAAGGAATAAGCAACATACACAACTCAAAATGATAAGAGAGACACAAATCTTGCGAAGCACTTCACGTCTCCACCCTTACACTATGCCATCACCTGGGAGGAAGATAGAGGGGGTGAGTAACTTGGTTACTCAGTAAGGGGTTGAACATGGGATTATAGCTCAAGCATGATCAATTGAAAGTAAGATGCTGTAAACCTGTTTCTATTCTGAATAAGAACAAAAATAATCTAAAGAACAAATATAACATAAGATTATAGGCTTTCTCAATCAAATGCAAAATGAAATCCCTTGGAAATTATCGAGAAATCCATACAATTATGGAATCCAGTTTCACACATTCTTTTCAATAGCTTCAAATGTCAAAAGGCTTAGAGATAAATAAATCAAAAAATCAGTAGTATCCAAATTAGCCTTGAAAACCCTCCATCACTAACTGATAAGTGCTTTATCTGTTTATAATATAAAGTATTCTTTTTCTTATGATGAGCATTAATTTTCTCAGATTTTATCGCTAATGCATGTGTATTTGTGTTCTTTTGTGCATGTGGAGTTGTGGAGACAAATATAGAAGAAAGAAGACAAAGTAGATTGCGAGTGCACTTAGTTGATGAAATCTTAGAGTGAACAAACTTGAAGACTCAAATTATGCTCAATGACATGTGAGTGTGTGCCAACCTTTGTGGTGTTCAAGGAAATATGCAAATTAGAGAGGCACAAAGGTAGTCACACTCATGTGTTCCGACTTGTACAAAACTAGGAACATTATCGTCAAATGTGCTTTTATTTAAAAATTCAAAGCAATCTACAACATAGACATGTGCCTGTTTATGTTGTCTCAATGAAAAGTTTGGATTCGGGAGTATTTTGGCAGAGTATTGTAGGAGAGTACTGTAGAAACTCATTGTAGCAGTTACTGTTCACAGGGCGCAGAAAATTATTTCCTAGAGATTCACATGGGCGTGTGGAAATTCCACACGGCTATGTGGATGCTTGATTCCAGCCCTATTTAAGTCATGATTTCAGCCCAATTTTAAAATCCTCTTTTCCATATTTTGTCTATCTTTTCTCCACCTCTAGAGGGGCTCGCGGCTAGGGTTTGGAGAGGCTTTGGCTATGTTTTAGGAGGGGTTTACGGCCTTTGACATTGTGTTTCCTTCGGAAGAGAGTTATTGGGGGAGCTTTCGTCAGCACCGATCCAGCGAGGTGTGCCGTAGGCTTGACGAGGGGACCTTTGGAGAAGACGCGGCCACTCCACAAGACCATCGAGACGAAGACCAAGGGTGTTTTATTTATGGATTGCATATTTTTATTTTCAATTTCATTATTGATTATATTTTGCGCCACGGAGAGCTAAACCCCTAGGGAGTACTTGGACTTGTAAACCCTAGGATGATGTTGTTTTTCTTTGACCTTTTATTATGCTTCCTTTAATTGATTTTTTAATTGAGTTTCAATGTTAAATGCTTATCGAGTTGATATTTCCTTAGAGTAACACTAGGGTTAAGAATACATTTTGGTAATTCTTGTCGATGAGTGACACACTGTGCGGGTTAGACCATACTAGATTGGAGAAGGTTGAGAGGGTGAGTCGAGAGGTAGCAAAGCGCCCCCTTTCTCCTCCACCGTTATTTATCCTACCTTCACATTCCAAGAGTTCTTTGTGGTTACAATTGAGTGAAGTGCTAAGAGACAAAATCTGCTGGGGCTTAGTTGTGCAAGCAACAAAGTGAAGCGTTGAAGTAATCCTTAGTATCTGGGGCTTAGTTCTGACTAGGGTTCTTACACCTAGACCAAAGGGTCAGATCTATATTAAGGAATAGGGTTTATAGCTTGGATTCCCCAGAGCCTAAAGCAACATAGCACACTGTGAGGTGTCGAGAGTGAGAGATTTCTCCACCGGGCTATAGTGTAGGGTTAGTCATGATTGACCTTAAGTTTTGGGACCGTGTGTTTAAGGATCTCCATAACTCATTAAGCATTAGTTAGGGAACATAATGATTGGTCTTGTACTTGAAACAATAGTCCTAGGGTGAGTAATGTCCGAGTGTTCTCATTTATCGTCGATTGCCTCTCCTATCTTTTTATTTGGTCTCCTTCTTCTTTTCTTATTTCTATTTGCATTTCGATTCTTATTCACATCATTATCGCATTCATATTCATTCTAGTTAAATAGCAATCTTTGTGTTTCAAATCACTATTCCTATGGATCTCGACTACCCACTCACCGGGGTATTATTACTCCGGCAAACCCGTGCTCTTGTGGTACATATGAAAAAAGGCATTTGTCACTAACCGTGGCCTCGGTTAGGTCTGGAGCCACCAAGATGCATGTATCTTGGCATTTCAGCCATTGGGATGTCCGTGGTGACTCTGAATAACCCAACTATATCCAAGTCCGGCTCCCTACGCTCACTCTCAAAATGGCATAACTCTGCTTTGATGGTTTTTCCACACCACCACTAAACAGGCCGGCCAATGGAAACCATCCACTTCTTATACCAGTAAGTGCTAGAGCTTGGCTCCCATGTCAACATCAAAACACTTAAATAACAATCCATCCCGTAGGCTTAATATGTACATCAACATGATAACATGATTCCCATTTAAGTAATCACAAGTGTTCACAATTCCAAATCTCACCCAAGAGTGAATAGCTTTTGTTATAACATTTTGCCTTGAAATCCTTTCATCAAGAGCATCATACAAAAGTATCTTTGGAAAATGTAATTCAAGGATTTCATCATCACAATAAATATTCAACTTAGTTTTCACATGCCTTTTTGGTCATCATAACAAGAACATTAAATCTCTTAAAAATGCATAATTTGAAACATAAATGTCAAAACATAGGGTTTCCAACCCACGAGAATATATATATATATATATAATTTGCAAATATACATGCAATAAGCCAAATCACAAATCGCCATGATATCTAAACTCCATATAAAACTTTTAAGGAGGTTTAGCAATAAGGAGTTTATCACTCAAAGGCAAGCAACTTAAACATTAGAAAAACATGTATTATTTATAGTCCATGATTTAATAAATCCCACTCACAAAATTGTCGAGCTAGGAACCTCCGGTGTTACTTCTACACCAGCTCTTTTTCTTTGCTTGAAGTTTCACATCTAATAAGTTCTTGTGTGATAAGAAAAACAAAGTGTTCTTTCCTTATGATGAGCATTATTTTTCTCGGGTATTAACACTAATATGTGTGCATTTATGTTACTTTCAAGCATATAGGGTTGTGAAGCCAAAGGTTAGAGAAAGAAGCCAATGTAGATCGTGAATGGAGCATTTGGAGGAAGTCTTGAGAAGATTCAAACGCAAAGACATAAGTCGGGTTGAAGATGCTAGAATGTGTGCCAACCTCCTTGTATTCAAGTTAGCACAACAATTTGGAGGAACACAAGGGCGATCATATTCAAACATTCTGGCTTGTGTATGTATAGCAAGATCTCCAACAATGTTTCTGTTTATTGAAGAAGCAAAGTGATCTATGTCGTAAACGTTTGGTCATTTACGTTACCTCGATGAAAACATGGATTCGGAAGTGTTTCAGGCCGATACTGTAGAGGGGATACTGTAGCAAACACTGTAGAAGGTACTGTTCATAGCCGACCGAAGAAGGAATAAAAAATAGAATCCACATGGCTGTGTGGAAATTCCACACACCCGTGCAAAAAATCCACAGGGGCGCTGACATGGGTGTGTGGATTCCAGATTCCAACCCTATTTAAGGCCGATTTCAGCCCCAATTTCAGCATTCTTTTCCCCATCTTTTCCCCAACTTGAGAGAGGGCAGCGGCTAGGATTTTGAGAGGTATTGGCTAGGGATTTGGAGAGGTTCTATGGCTCTAACATCATGCTCCATTTGGAAGAAGGTTGGTGGGAGAGCTTTCATCGGCACCGATACGGTGAGGTGTATCCTAGGCCGGACAAAGGGACCCTTGGACGAGTAGAGGACTCTCCACAAGACAATCGCCATGACTATCGAGGGGGTTTTATGTGGATTCTTTGCTTTTGTATTTGATATTATTGGTTGTAATTAGCTCCATGGAGAGCTAAAGCCCTTAGTGGGTACTTGGATAATTGTGAAACCTTGGATGCATTCATTTCATTATTTCTTTTTATTATGCTTTCAATTAATTGATGTTTTATTTGAGTTCTTATCTTGTATGTTTGATTGTGTGAATACTTCCTTATAGTGACACTAGGGTTGAGAGTTCTTGTTGGTAACTCTTATGAATGAGTGACACACCACGAGAGTTAGACAAAAGCTAGATTGGAGAGGGTTGAGACGGGTGAGTCAAGAGGTAGCGGAGCGTCCCCTTTCCCCATATGGTGTGATTTATTCTACTCCATTTCCTTGAGCCTCTTGTAGTCGTAGTAGAGTGAATGTGCTAAGGGATGACCTCGCCGGGGCTTAGTTGCGAGGTAATGGAGTGAAAAGCGCTGAAAGTGATTTTTCGCACCCAGGGCTTAATTGTGGCTAGGGACCTTCCACCCTAGACTAAAGAGGTAGGTCTCACATCTAGGAAGAGGATTTATCACTTGGAATCCCTAGAACTCATTGTGATTCTATATGAGTGCGAGGTAGGAGTGTTATTCAATTTCTCCTCTGGGACATCTATAGAGTTAGCATGGTTGACCCTAGATTTGGGACCATGTATTTAAGGATCTCTATAACTCATTAATGCATTAGTTAGAAGGCATAATAGAGGGTTTTGCACTTGAAATGATTGTCCTAGGCGGAACAATATCCGGGTACCCCACTTATATCGAATGCCTTACCTTCCTTTACTTGCACTCTTTCTCTTGTTTCTTTTACTTTTCTTACATCTCATTTTTTCACACAAATCACTATTCACTTTTCATTTAGTTAAGAAAAAATTTAAGTGTTTTTATTTCCTACTCTCTATGGATATGATACCCACTCATCGGGATTTATTACTTTTGACAAACTCGTGTACTTGAGGGACATACGCAAGGGCTCGTTGTCAAGCTTTTTGGCACTCGCTGCGGGAGTAGGCATTTAGAGATACTTTGCACTTTGTTTTCTTAACTATTCATTCATTCATTCTATTTCACTTCTTCTTTTCTATCATCATTCTGATTTTGTTTTCTTTGGTGCGAGCTCGGGGTTATGACCCAAGGGAACCCTTCTCGATATTGATTGAAGGAGATCCCGAACTTGAACATACACTCAAAAAGAAGGGGAAAGGAACCTATACAAGAACCGCTCTAATGAAGCGGAGATAGAAGTGGAAGGGTCGGATAATATGGCGGAAATGTAATGAGCAAAAAGATGACCCTTTCTGATTATACTACACCCTTAATTTTGGGCACATAATTGAGTATTGTCAGACGAGCGATTACAGCTCCAAACTTCGAGCTAAAGCCGGTATTCATCCAAATGTTTCAACAAACAGCGTAGTTCAATGGTTTGGCCGATGAGGATACAAACAACCATATAAAGAACTTCTTGGAAGTTTGTGATATGCTGAAGATTAATGGTGTATCAGATGATGCTATCAGATTGATGGCTTTCCCATTCTCTCACAAGGCAAGAGCCCAGTAGTGGCTACATTCTTTGCCTATGGCCTCCATCACGACGTAGAATGTGATGGCCGAAGCTTTTCTTGCTAGATACTTTCCTCCAAAAAAGTCGGCCAAGCTGTAATAAGATTTTTGTCGCTTTGTACTGATGGAGTTGGAGTCATTGTCTGAGATATGGGAGCGCTTCGAGGATCTTCTGTGGAGGTGCCCACAGCACGGATTTTCCGAATGGATGATTATTCAGACTTTCTATAATGGGTTGAATCTGAGTATAAAGCAATTGTTAGATGCCGCCGCAGGATGTACAATGGGGAGTGAAACCCCGAAAAAAGCCTGATAGCTAGTGGAAGACATGACCATGAATAGTTATTAGTGGAATGCATGGTAAAGGAAAAAGGCACCCGGGCTCCATGAAATAGATGCAGTAATTTCATTGGCAGATCAAGTGGAATCATTGAGTAAGAAGTTAGATCTTCTAACTTTGAATGGAGTGATGCCGCGTGACTACTTGCAACGTGTGTGGTGAAGGACATGCTACCTCAATTGCCAGATTTCTATTTGTGATGCATCTTCCAGTGAGAATGTTGATTCTATGGGTAATGCAATGAGGAACCAAGGGAATCTATTTATCAACACCTACAATCCTTGTTGGAAGAGTTATCCCAATTTCTCATGGAGTAACCAAGGTCCACAAAAGGCCATGACACCACCTGTGTTTCAAAACAACAACAAACAGACTTGTGGAGAACCAGAGTTTTCGGGGCTTGGACCAATA
>NW_024088610.1:0-16255 GCF_009730915.1 Dioscorea cayenensis subsp. rotundata | reverse complement strand
GTTTAAATTGAATGCTTTCTACTCGACATCAGCGTTGAAGATGGGTACCTCCTGGGTCACTGTTTAAACATCTTTTACGTATTTTTCTTAAACACCGTTGTCATTGTTTAAAAGAGTAACTTGAGTAGTGTTTAACTTTTTCTATTGTTTACACCGTTGTAATTGTTTAAAGAGTAACTTTTTCTTAAACACCGTTGTCATTTGTTTAAACATATTTACGTATTTTCATATTGCTATAATGACGTTCTTTTGCTTTCCCACATTGTTTGTTTTTACTAGGTCTATGTTTAAATTTCGGAAGTTCACGATCAAATAAGCTTGTTTACGTTTTATTTATAAAAGATTTACAACATTTACAACGTCCGCTCGGACTTTGGACACTCACGACTCGACCCTCGTATAATCTGAAACAGAGTGTCGTACATTCGAATGCTCACGGCGAGTTGCATAACATGCATCAACTTGAACACTCGCATAACTGACAACATTAAAAAGGTTAAACAACACACATTCATGAAAAGCGACTATTGGGCGATGTGTCATGGTCGGGACTTAAACGAAGATACTCGATAGTTAAACACGAGCGTAGTAGTTGTACAACGACGTAATGTTCTTAAATGGTAGCAGAGAAGTCTCAAGTGATAAATATCAACCCCGTCTTAAAGGATGTTTCTCGATCTTCCTCCTCTAGAGAATCCTCCGCAATCACGAAATCATGTGAAAAATTTCTTTTCTTACCCAAGTCGAAATGCTCGCTTAATTGCTTGCCTGTCATCCACATCTGAAGAATCTCTGCGATTCGAGGCGATTATGAGAGCATTTCGACTGGCACGAAAAAGATAGTTTAACATTTGCGTGATTAGCGATTCATCATTCTCAAGATAAGGAAGAAGGTTCACGAAAACATCCTTTTCGAGATAGAGTGGTTGTCCATGGGAAGAGGAGGGACGAGGAGGAGGAGGAGGAGGAGGATGATGAGGACTGACGAGGAGTGGTTGTCCATCGGGAGGGTTCTTTACGGTTGTTATGGTGTGAATTCCACGAGCGGTGACTCTTCATATCCGAGAAAAAGTTAAACGCATACGGTGGCCGACATTGGTCGAGTGAGAGACGAGCGGGTGTTCGGGAAAATTATGTTACTGCAGTGCATAAATTTTAATGCAGTCATTAATTCTTATGCACGGGATACCATAACCTGCCACACTGCCGACGAATTGGATCAAGCGAAAAAGATCACCGTTTCTGCTGAGACTTTGAGAATTTACACGTTAATATGAATAGTTATACATGTAAAGACAACGTTAAGCGGAGATGGGAAGTATTCACGGATATGATAATTATTAAACATGTTAGTAAAAATATTTAAACGTTAAACCAGAGAAGCCCTTCAAAAGGTTGAATATGATGTGATTTGGCGCTTTTCTTTCGAGCCAAAAATGGGATTTCACAACATGGACCCATTTAGAGTGAACAGTAGGGGGTAAAAGGGGAAGTTAAACACTAACGGAAGGGGCGTCCAAAGGTGTACAAAAAGTAGAAGGGGGTTTTTGGGAAGTTTTGAAAATTACGATGGGTGAACAGTAATTTTCTCTTTTTTTTAATATATATATATATGTATACATTATCAAGAAACCTCTAAAAGCATATGCAACCATTGAACTTGGCAATGGGAGATGTCCCAGGTACAACCTGCACCATTATCCTTGCAAAAGTTCAATGCATAAACTTTGTTAAAATGATAGCCATCACATTTCAAAAGATATGTTATGTTAATTAAAGTGAACCATAGAAAAAAAAAATTTAATAAGAATAAGAGTAATAATAATAAAAGGGCAACCAATCAAAGAGACTTTTGTGATCATGTGCACCCATTGATCAAGAGCAAAGCTTCCCTTCTTTTGTTTTTTTTTTTTTGCCCCAACTTTTATAATTAAGTTTACTTTTGCTTGTGTTGGAAGGTAATAGAATGAGAAATGTAGTACATGAGGTACATAAAAACAAGTTACAATATTCCATTATTTTATCACAACATAAACATACATATATACATTGTTTCTTTAGTTTTAATCCACTCTTTAGTTTTTACTAATTGAGTTTAGATTCAATTACATCAATTAGTCAGATTAATTTATTATTTTTCTATCTAAACTATTTTTTTTACGGGACACAAAATGGTCTCTATTGGTATAAAATATCATTTATACCATGCTAAGAAAACATTTTAAAAAAATTATTAACTATTATATTTTTGCAATTACGCATAAATTTGGTGAAGTGTTTTCACAAAAATAACATTGTTTAATGACGGATTTATTTTTAGTATCAACATTTATTTTGGGCCAACAAGCTTTTGTTTTTAACATCAAAATAACATTAGCCCAACATACTTGAATGGAATTGAATTTTAAGTACAAAAAACTTTTAAATTTCATAAAACTATTCGAGTTTATCATTTTGATGTAGGCTTTTTTTTTATATATGAAAATGAAATTAATGAAACTTTTAAATAGTTCATAGTTATATTTTGTAACAGTATATAACCAGTGGAGCCGGGAATCATATAGAGGGGGGGCGAATTACAAGTTTTAAAATAATTAATTAATAAAAAATTTAAATTAAAAGTTTTAAATTATAAAATACATTTAAATTTTTTTTATAAAAAGAAGTAAAATTAAAGAGAAATAATAAACATTAATTAATATATCAAAATAAATATTTCTATCATAGTTTAGATTTCTTTATGATTTTGACTCAGCTTAAGATAACTAGAGGTCTATACGGAGTTCTAGAATAAATCTTATTATTTATTTAATAAAAATTAATTTTATTTTAATAAATACATATATTTGTTTATCTTTTCACATACTACTAAACTCATGATAAAATGATATATTTAAAATTTGTGAATAAAACTTAACAAAGTAAAAATCTAATAAAAAAATTGTAACAATATAAAAACTACAAAGCTCTTATTTATAATTAAAAGAAATAAATGTTATATTAATTTTGGAGAAACAAATGCATGAAAAAGCCATTACAGAGGATCATAATAAAATTTTAAAAAGTTAGTTAGAGAAGATACGACTAATTAAGTATTAAAATAAAAAATTTAATATTTTACCATATTATTTTAAAATTTAAAAATTAAGTAAGATTAAATTACATTGATTAAATATTAAATTAAAAAATTTTTGTATTATGATAATTATTGGTAGTCTTTCAAAATTATTATTAAAAAAAAAAAATCTAAAGATGAGGATTTAAAAAAACTAAAAGACCTAAAGTAATTACTTCATTCGCCTTACCATTGAATTGATGATGTTCTAATTTATAATCGTAAAAATATAAATAATATTTTAAATTAAAAAATTCTCATTTATAAGACCTATATAATTTAATAATTTATTTGAATTCATTTAAATAATTGTTTAAAAATTTTTAATTTTTATAAATTATTTACATTTAAGATCTTATTGATTACAAATTTTTCTCAAAATTTTTTTAAATATAGCAAACTCATTTAATAAATGAGAAAATAAATAAATAAATAAATCAACAGAAAAATAAAAATAATGTAGAATAATGAAAATATAAAAAGTATAAAAAGATAAAAAAATTTAAAATTAAAAAAATATTTTAAAAAGAGTAGAGCGGAAAGGGGAGAGTGGGACGACTGGGGAGGGAGGGCGGGGGTGGTAGGCAGGGGAGGAAGGGAAGAGGCGGGTAGGGCCGTGAGGGAGGGAACTCGAGGAAGGAGCACCCCGGCGGCAGTGGCCAGCCCCTCTACCCCCTTTGTCCGCCTACTGATATAACTTTCAATACATAGGGGATGTTTGGATGGGCTTATTTTAAGCCCAGAAGTGCTTTTTTATAAGTTAAGCACTCCTGGGTCTTAAAAATCATGTTTGGATGGGCTTTTTTCGTGAGGCGAGTCGCGAAAAAGTGAAATTCAGCATTTTTCGGGAGGCTACCCTGAGTGCTTCTCAGAAAGCACTCCGAGAAGATTGTTTTTTTGGGGTTGTGAAATTACCAACTTACCCTTGACAAATAATAAAAATTCCTTAGCATTCCTTATCTTCTTCTTTCCAGCCAACCATCATATTCAAGGCCCTAAGTCATTGGTGTTGAGAATCCTTTGAATGCCCTAACTCAGTATAGCGCTTGACCTTTGCCCGATCCTCATTACGCATCACCCTGCAACCCTCCAGTCTTTTTCTAGCCTCAAACTTAGATTTCTCACTTGGATTTCTCATTGGTAAGTTTTAAGATATGTATGTTGGTTGAGATAATGTTTGGATATGCTGGTTTTTTTTTTTTTTTTTGGTTGAGATATTGTGGGGATTTTTTGTTAGATCTAAGTTTTTATGCAATTATATTTTGATGATAAGGTGCCAAACTGCTATTTTCCTTAAATGTCTAGAAAAACATGTCTGCTTTTTGTTGCTTGCTCTTCCAAGAAGATGAGCGAGTGTTATTTAACAGGTGCTCATTAAAATAAATGTTTAATTTACAATTTTCAAAACATTAAATTTCTAGTAGATATAGGGATATTTTGATGATAAGGACAATTGCTTCATAATTTTGAATTTTTTTAGAAGATTTAGTTTGGAGTTAATAAATTAATGAATTGTCAACAATAGGATCTTTTGATGATAAGGATCAAAGTTGAACTTCCAATGTATCTGATATACATTGGAAGTAACATGATAAGTTGTTATTATCATTATTGTCAACATCAATATCAATAAAAATAATAATTATTATTATTATAAATATAATTAATATTATAATTGTAATTAGAAATGTAATTATCATACAATAATTATTATGATCATTACAATTGCCATTATCATTAATATATAGTAGTAATTTAAAAAAGGTCAAAGAATGCCCATTTTAGTAATTTCTCATCTCCAAAAGTGCTTTTACAAATCCACATCCAAACAATTTCACACATATAAAAGCACTTCTGCATTAACCAATCCAAACATAAAATGCAGAAAAGCACTTAACTTACTCTGAAAAGCACTTTTTTTAAAAGTGCTTTCACAAAACTTAAAAAAAACACTTCTTTTAAAAGCCAATCCAAACAAGGCCATAGTTTCAGATTATGTAAAACACAACCACAATATTCTCAAATAACATGAAATCATATTTACTTTGTTTTTTTGTTTTTTAAAATCAGTGAATTCAATATTGATCACAGTGATCTTAATCAAAGCAAATAAAACCACTTAATCAAATTAATAAAACAAAATTTATTATTAAGTAAAAATATTTAAAATACCACAAATACCATACAAAATATATTTCTTTCATAAATGGTTTTACAAATGTTTATTTTTGCTATTTTTACTTAACAAAATCTAATTTATATATATAAATTATAATTATTAATTTTATAAAATAAAACACATCCAAAAAGGCCTTTAATAACTAAATGGTTCAATGGGCTTGAAGCAGCCCAATATGAAAACAAGGCATGGATCAGTCTTAATCACATGATAAACTAATGAAGCCGCCATTAGTAGTTGGAGATTGGATTATCATTAATTATAAAGTAGAGTGATTGATTGTTAATTAAACAATTAATGCTAAGCATTAATAATGAATGATAGCTCACAAGATACAGAGTGGACTTTTGTGACCTTGAGATGTACAATTGAACGCCATGTATCTCGCTCAACTCCTCCATGACTTCATTCACTGTTACAATTAATTAATTAAATTAAAATCTTCTTAATAGGTCTATCTCTCTCTTAGAGGCAATACATTTTATATGAGATTAAAAAAAATGAGGAAATTGGGATGATTTCTTAAAATATGAATAGATAAAATTTATTCATTTTTATAAAAAATAAAAAAATTAAATTCAATCAATTAATGGTTTTAGTCAATGTGCATAATAGAGGATATATATATATATATTATGATGGTGATGTTATTCAATTAATTATGCAAAAATGATGTAATAATATAAAGATCAAATAAATTAAATCTTCTGTAAAAAGTATAAAAATCTTAGAATATATGCTTATTTAAAAATTTTTAAATGACCAATAACAATAAAATAGGTATAATACATGTATTTTTTTTAAATGTCCGCAAATGATGAAAAGTAAAAAAAATATGTGGGGGTTAAAATTTAAGAGGAGAAGAACACAAAACCGAGAAAGAGAGGCCGGATCTTTAGATGATGATCTAACTGGCTCTCGAGGTCGGACGTCTCCATTGGTGTCCTCAAAGTTAAAAATATGTATATATATATATATATTAAAAAAAAAAAAGTATGTTAACCTTACTAACCTTACTGGGAGAGTAAGCAGATCCCCATTGATCGATAGAGTAGGCCACCCAAACCGAGGACTTCCAAGCATTGATGGAATCTTGATCGATTATTAAATAAATAAAGATTCCATTGACCACCACGTGTCAGTCACGTATATTCCAAATTAATGGGTCCCACTCCCACCAATGAAATCCAGACACAGTGTCCTTCATAAAAGTAAGGACAGAAAATTATCTGTTTGTTTGGAGGGTTTTTGAGTTACATGTAACTTGAGTTACTGTGTTTTCTGAAATCCAGTGTTTGGTTCACAGGATTTCAAAAACCAATGTAACTCATATTACATCCAATGAGAGATTTTGTTTTACGGCCAAATTGGGCGTAAAACCAAATCACTTATCTTTAAATTTTTTCAAATGCATAACTTGTCACCTATATGTGACCAATTAAAGAAAAACAAATATGATTAAACATTTATGGATATTTTTGTGGAGTGAAAAATTATAAAATTTAATAATAAATTTAATAATTACTTTGATAATTAATTTAATAATAAAATTAAGAGTTAAAATGATTAATGCAATAATTAAAATCATTAATAACATGCTAAAAATATATGAAAAGTTCAAAATACTATTTTTATTGGGTTAAAAATTAAATTTAAAAATTATAAAATATAATAAATAAATAAATAAATATATATACTAATAAATTTAAGGGAAAAATTACATGCTCACCCCTCGTAATTTTCAAAACTTCCCAAAACCCCTCCTACTTTTTACACACCACTGACGACTTTTCGTTAGTGTTTAACTTCCCTTTTACCCCCACCGCTCACTTCAAATGGGTCCATGTATGTGAAATCCCATTTTTGGCCCTCGAAAATGGTGGGAAAGGAAAGCGCCAAATCACATCATGTTCAACCTTTTTGAAGGGCTTTCAGCTTGGTTTCGATAGACAATGTCAAGGAGTTAGCATTACATCTTGTTGTTCTCCTCATTATCATACACGAAAATATATAACGGTTTCTAACGTAAAATGAAATTGATTTCCATCGGATTGGTCAAGTCGCACTTCATCTTCAAAACGAGTCATAGTCGATTTTATTGTCGAGCGCAGCATGTGCCATTGCTCGCTCTTCGCTTATGGTTGTCAGAAGTTAGTATTACGACGAGAAGAATGCGAGAATTACTTACGAGTTCATTTTCGTCTGTAAAGTTCTTCTCGCTTTATGGTTATCTATTTGTATATTTTTAAATAATGTTTAACTATTTGCTATTATCCGCTTAAATATTTTACTAATATGTTTAATAATTGTCATATCCGCTTAATACTTCCCATCTCCGCTTTAACATTATCTTTACATGTATAACTATTCATAAACGTAAATTCTCAAAAGTCTCGCGTAAAACGGTGATCTTTTTCGCTTTGATCCGAATTGTTGGCATGTGGCACGTGGCGCGTGGCAAGGTTATGGAGTATCCCGCACGTAAGAATTAATGACGGCGATTAATTCTTACGCACTCGGTAACATAAATTTCCGAACACACGCTCGTCTCATCGATCGATATCGGCCAACGTGCGCTTTAACTTTTTCTCGGATACTGAAGAGTCGACTGCTAGTGGACTTCACACCATAAATAACTGTGAAGAACCTCCCCATGGACTAACCACTCACTCGTCGTCCTCATCATCCTCCTCCTCCTCCTCCTCCTCTTCCTCTTCTTCCCACTGGACAACCACTCTATCTCGAAAGGATGTTTCGTGAGCCTTCTTCCTTATCTTGAGAATCGACTAGCAGTAATCATCGAACTAGTTAAACTATCTTTTCTGCCCTAGTCGAAATCCTCTCATAATCGCTCGAACGCGAGGATTCTCCAAATGATGGATGACGGAAAGCAATTAAGAGAGCATTTCGACTTGGGTAAGAAAAGAAAGTTTTCACGTGATGCAAGTGATTGCGGAGGATTCTCTAGAGGAGGAGATCGTGAAACATCCTTTAAGACGGGGTCGACATTTACCACTTGAGACTTTTCACGTTAACGCTTTAAGAAAATGACGTCGATGTATCAACTGTTACGCTCGTGTTTAACTATCGGGATCGCTCGTTTAAGTCCTACCACGATACATTGATTAATAGTCGCTTTTTCATGAATGTGTGTTGTTTAACCTTATTTTTAATGTTATGACGCTTTTGCGAGTGTTCGAGTTGATCGCGCTTGTTATCGCAGACCGCGGTGAGCATTCGAATGTATGCACACTTGTTTCGTTATCACGAGGGTCGAGTCGTGAGTGTCCAAAAGTCCGAGCGGACGTTAGTAAATGTCAGTAAATGTTGTAAATCTTTGTAAATGTTGTAAATGTTGTAAATCTTTTATAAATAAAACGAAACAATCGTATTTGATCGTGAACTCCCGAAAATTTAAAGCAGAGACCTAGTAAAAACAATGTGGGAAACAAAAACGCTCATTGTAAACAATAGAAAAATTAAACAATACTCAAGTTACTCTTTTAAACAATGACAACGGTGTTTAAGAAAATACGTAAATATGTTTTAAACAGATGACCGGGAGGTACCCATCTAGCAACGCGATGTCGTTGAAAAGCATTCAATTTAAAACAATAACATATTATTTACATGATATAGACTTTAGTTAAACAGTTAACCGTTATTTTAAACACTATATGTATCTGTTTAAACATAAAAAGCTTGACATTTACACAGAGACTCATGTTGAGTTGAGAACTTTCATTCGAACGATGACAATATGTCCTCCTCGCGACAATGACATATATTTCCCTTTTTGCCCTTGGGATGGAGGGAAAAATACCGCCCAATCACATCACGTCTAGTCTAACCTCTATGCATACAACCGTGCACTTTTTTTGTTTTGCCTTTTCTGACCCTGCTTGTTCTTTTACATCTTCTACTTCTTCTTCGTCGTCTTCGCTTTTGTTCTTCATTTCATTTGGTTTTTGTACGATTTGGTTTTCAATCGATATATTATGGAGAGTTTTTGTGGTATTGCTAGATTCAACGGGGAGGAAGAGTGCTAATGTTCACGACTCGACTTCTTGGGAATTGGTGTTAATGAGATATGTGAGCGATGGGGTCTCGAAGTTTCTCTTGTCGTGGTTAAGTTCATCACACCGATGGATATAAAAGCGGTTTGCCCAATAGAAAAACGATGTTGACTTCCGACGGATGTGTCACGTCCCACTCCATCTTCAAATGTCTCTGTAGTTGATCTTGTCGTCGAGACAGAAAAATGTGCCATTGCTGAATCCTAATGAAAATGAGGTTTACTCGTAGTAAGTTCCTTTTCTTTTTAATTATTCCGGATTGTCCGGGGTCATTATTGTTTAAATATGTCCGTCATCGGTTAACATATCAGTACTAGTCCTTTACGTTATTAGTTAATTGTTTAAGTATTTAATTTAACGTTTAACTATTGTCATTATCGCTAAACATTATATTCTCCGCTAACATATTGATCTTTTCATTTCGATCAAGTGTTAGCGAAATTCGGATTCTCGCGAGTGCTCCCATTCATCCCCATGGTGACTACGACGCTGTGGGATGTCTTCCTTCCTCGCCGATCATTCCAAGTGTTGTCGTTGGATATTGGTCAACGCTTTTGACGGTGTCGAACATTTTCGAGGATGTATCGAAATCATGCAATCAAAAGAATTTTTGACTTCAAATTCATAAAGAACGAAAAACATCGGCGATCGTGGAATGCTGCCGATGGTTGTCGATTGGCGCCTTCATGCATCAAAAGAGTATAACAAAAAAATACTTTTCGGAATCAAGACAATCAACCTGCCACACACTTGCGGTGGCGGCATAGGTTCAGGCCACATCCGAAAAGCGTCCCAAAAATGGGTTAGCGACGAGGTGATTCGAGCTCAAGGGACTCAGTCCCCTTATACGAGGCCATCGACGTTCGGAAGGGACATGTTGCAGGAACATGGTGTCCACATACCATACAAGCGAGGCTTGGTTGGGAAAAGAGCATGCCCGGTGGTCCTCGCGGCAGCTGACATCTCCAGCTATGATCTGTTTGCTTTTGGTAGTGTGGATAAGGTGGTCGAGACAAATCCCGGCACATGCGATCGCGAGAGAGACGGTGATCGCTTTTAAACGTGCATTCTTTCTTTCAACTAGCGTGTATTGTGGGATTCAAGAGGGCTTGCGGGCGGTCAGCTGTTTTCTCGATGGTACCCACCTCTTTGGAAAATACTCGGGGCTACACTCATCGTGCCACAGGAAAGATGGTAACAATGGTTTTTCCACGCCGCCTTCGGGTATAGTCGACAACGAGACCGATGCCAATTGGACTTGGTTCATATCTAAGTTGGCGATGCCTTATACGAGGGTGGAGATTATCATGAGATAATTACCTTCGTGCTCGGACATGTCCAAGGGGCCTTGTGAGCGCAATTGCGAGAGTCTTCCCTTCTTCGCCACACGCGCATCGCCTTCGACATTTGGAGGCCAATTTTACGAAAGCCAATGTTAGACTTGGGAAGGCATCGAGGGAGGAGTGCCTGGGTCATATGCTCCGCATTGCGTGGGCATCCACGGCTAAAGATTTCGATGATACCGTGAATGACTGCAGCCATATCACCCGAAGCTCATCACTCGGTTGATTAATAAATCGGATATGGCACATTGGTCGAATTATCTGTTCGGAGGTGATCGTTGGGGTGAGATGTATTCGAACGTCGCTGAGTCGCTCAATGCTTGGATCAAGGAAGCTCGTCATTTACCTGACGATTTAAAATGGTCGACTCCATAAGGTCTCGCGAATGTTGATTTACACTTAACATTTAGTATTACCCTTTAAACATTCTCAATCTTTGTTTAATTACACTTTTCCGACTTTTAAATATTAATCATTTCGCTTTATTTAATTACAATAATGTTTAAACATGTTGACTGAATTATTTAACCATATCACTGCCTTTGTTTAACCTTATTTGCCGTGTTCAAGTTGATGCCGATGTTATGTAACCCAGGCGTGAGCAAGCGACCAAAATGGGAGACCCACTTACGCCCTGACATACATTCGAGTTAGAGATCATTGTTGAGGACGACCGAAATCTTCGTGTTGGTCGTCTGTGTCGATGATCGCTACGAAGTGATCGACCAATACAGAAGCTCGCTGGATCTCGCCATCGAACTTGTTCATGTCGAGAGGTGGCAAGTTTATGGTATCCTCGAAAACATGCTTGCCAGCAAAGAATAATGCGCATGCACACCAACGTACATCGATTTATTAGCGGGTACTTCACCAGTCGACAATTACAAACCTGGGCATACACGGAAGCTATATTCCCATACCCGACGATGACAGCGCCTCGGACGGAAATCGTGAGCTTCGTTACGACAGCCTGCGATTAGAAGGCAGCTCGGGCGGCCCTGAGACGAAGAGGATCGAGTCGCAAGCGTTTGACGTCCGCGAGTTACATCGCAGCCGCTGCCAAGGATCCGGCCACAATCGATTTATCTTGCAATGAAACTCACGTCCGACTAGGCATTGTTAATAAACCGATCGATTATGTGGAAACATTGTGTATTTACAACGAATTGAATGTATTTACACGGAGACATTGTTATTTTAAACGGATACACTGTAATTTGAAATATTTCAACTGATGTTTAAACGATATATGGGCAACTTTCCATATTTAGTTAAACAATGAGTGCATTATTTAAATAGAGAAAGTGTTATTTTAAACGGGTACACCGTAATTTGAAATATTTAAAACTGATGTTTAAACGATATATACTATATTTAAACAATGAAAGTGAATGTACACAATTACAACGTGAATTAAACAATGAAATAAAACCGAATGGAATTTAACCCGCTTTTACAATTCAAAACAAACAAAAATTTTACATTAAGATATACAAGTCATGTTCTTTCTAACACGAAAAACAATGAATCGAATTTGTCCGTATTTACATTTGAAACAAAATCGACACATGACATACAAGACATGTTATTCAAAAACACTTTAACCTCGCTTGCGACGACCTCCTTGCCATGCGACGCCCACGCCTCCCTCCTAAGTACGCTGGTAACATACCGTCATCTCGAGGTAAGGAACGCCTCGTCTCATGCAGAAGTCAGAATCTCTCGACCCCCACAAGCATTGCTCGATAAACCGATGACGACGACGGCGCGAATCGGACGCCTCTTGTTTTCGGGCGTGGGGGTGTGCCGCAAGACGAGCTGATTGGTTGCCGACCGCTTAACTCCATATCGACACAAAGGCTCGAATAGATCTCCTACTGTCGAGATATGCAAGTCGAGATTAGAATACCGATTTAAAATACCAAACAGTATATTAACTCCGGACATAATTGAAGAACTTACTATGTCCAACGCGCCCTTATCGCACCTGGATACTTAAGAATAACGCCGTATTCTTGTTTATCATCGGGTCGACGACGACATGCAGCGGGCTATCTCATGATTACTCTGAGGATGACACTGAACTTCATGCAAAAGCGCACAAAGATCCCCGATCATAGCCATAATTGTGTCATGTGCGCCGCCCCGCTGCACGACATAAACAGCAGCGTTTCCGGATGACTGAGCGCGCTTTGTAGATACGGCTCGTCACATGATCAGATGTACATACGAATGCGTGACAGACCTCGATCACTCTTCGCCGATCAGTATCCTTCCCAGCAGCCGATAAATGGCTGCGTTAAACGATAGCTGCCATATACAATAGAGAAGACATGCATATTGTCAGAATATTTAAAACGATATTATCAATCGTTACATGATATTATATATAATTAAAACGGTAAGGCGTAAAACTTAAATGATAACATAATGGTATTAAACACTATTAGGTAATAGTTAAACACTATAAGAAACCCTTTAAACAATATCATAAAAACGCTACACTTACTCCGCTCAATAGAGCAACGAGGAAGATCCTCATCAACTCCTCGTCAGATTTGCTAAGACGCACTCGAGCCAACCCATTTCTTCTTCTTCTGAATAAAAAGCTTTCCCGAGCCGTCTCGTCCAATTTTCTTTTTATCGGCCTCGATCATCTCTCTCGCTCGCTTCTGGCTCGGGTCTTCATCGACATCTTCCTTCGATGCGGGACGATGGCGACAAAGATCAACCGCAGTACCATCCTTACATCGGTTGCTCTTTGTTGTGGACTGCGTCTCCGCTCGACGCTGGGACGACGGCGACAAAGATCAACCGCAGTACACTTCCTCTACGGTTCTGTCGTGTGGTAGGATCTGTGTCCCGCTCAGCGCAGCATCGCCGGCCACGCTACCACTTCGAACGGATTCGATCATCTTCTCAACCGCGCGCGACAACAAAGATCACTGGGAGACACACCCTTAACTTGTTCTCGACCTTCGGGATTGCTGTCCATCTGCACGCCGCATCTCTGGCAGACTTGCCCACCGGTCGATGATTTCATCGAGAAGAGAGTCAACGACCTTTCTCAACCATGCGGAACGGCCATGGGCATCATCTCACGATGTCCTCCACCATCACGGTTATGTCATCAATCTGGCGATGCATCAAGAATCAAAGACGCACGCCGATGGTGTTGCATTATTGTTTCATCGCCAACCCATGCGGAGATGAGGCAAGATTGTTCTCTTTTTCGCAAGTCTCTTCGAATGTGGCCGCTTTGGAAACGACTCTTCCCGATGAGTGTCGCTGCCGCCAAATTCCGACGCCTCGCTCGTCCCCGGGCTTTTGCCCGAGGGACGGGCGCACTCGGGTCGCGTAACGCCCTTCCGCCGCCCACACGACCGGCATGCCGAGGAAACCCGGTCATCAATATCTCGCACGCTCGCATAAGAGTTGGTGCGACATCTTCGCCCAATGTCACCGCTGGGTACTGCCACTCGGAGGGGCCGCCATGGTCGGGGACCGCTGTCACGTGGTAGGGCTGTGCACCGAGCCGGGTAGGGGAGGGCTCCCATGGCCGAGGAACGCGCAAGCGCGTGGGCCGGAAGCAGGAGAATCTGCCCAAATGGGCCACAAGCACGATAGGCTCCCGCCCCCTCTCATCTCGCCTTCGAAGCAAGCGGTTCCCGAGCACATGGCATCCATCCGCCTGGTCACGCCCAACAAATATTTCTTCTTCAAGACTCGCCGAAATCCGCTTGAAACTAACATATGTAAACCAAACAATTTCAATGTAGATCATTCATTTTAAACTATAAAACTATATATTTAAACGTTATAGAATATAATTAAACGGAGAACAAAAATTATTTAAACCAAGATGTAATAAGAGTTAAACCGTAAAATACTAAAGTTAAACGCTACAAAATGTTTAAACATTAAAAGACCTCTATGCCACATCGTCTCATGATGACTACCCTTTCCATCCCAGCGACGACAAGCCGCTTTCACCGCCGCTTGCTTCGTAGTACTTTCACCGTAGTAGACAAAGATCCTGGGATCTCGCCGAACGGACTTTCTTCCCGCTGCCCCGGCCAACAGAAACCAGACGATGTAAAGCGACCAGCAACCCCAACGCACTCGTGGTTGGTCTCTTCCCTCGCATCTATCTCGCACTCCCATGACCGCCAGGAATATCCTCCATAAGCCACTGTCAGCCGCCCGCGCCCACGCGTGATCGCCTCACGGCATGGTCAGATCATCGATCGAATCAATCCATCCGTCGAACCGAGCATGATGTATTTGGGAAGCAGGACCCGTCTCCTCATGAGGTACACCATCGAGTTTTGACAAAATTATTCTTCTCCCCTCCGTCGTAATCGTTGCACCGTAGTGCTCTTTGACTGGAGTCTCGTGCTTCTCAGAGTCTCGATGCGACACCGCCTTCGAACGCCGAACACCGTTTTCTTCTCGAAAGACCATCATACGCTATCGCAACGCACCAAGAACGAGGGCCACATCTTCGAGGTCTCGAAACTCGCAGGCTTTCCCGATCCCGAATTTATTGGTGCGACTCATCGCATCTTCGCAAAGAGAATCAAGAAGGCCCTCTAAGTATATACGGCTTCCAGCCAGCTAACGCCGCAAACGGTGTCCTTCGAATAATCTCTGTCGAGGGGTCATGTTAACTTTCAAACTCAAGGTGTCTGGCACAACCGCGCTAAATAGCAACACCCATTAACTAGGTCGACCGCCATAATCACAAGCCCGCGACAATAACAACACATTCAATACGCAGACTACAAAAGCTCGAAATATAAGGTTTTAAACCAGAAACCTCGCTATTAAACGTAGATATGAAAATGTTAAATGTAGACCCATTTTGTTAAACAGAGATCAGAATATTTTAAATGGTAGACAACAAATGTTAAACCCGAACATCTCATTTCTTAAACGCCAACCTCATTCTAGAAATCAAGCAAACTATATCAAACGTAAACGTAAATGTACATTATAACATCATTACAAATCATAATAATCGAAAACTATTTTGGAGAAGGGCATAGCATACGAAAATAGACAAAACAAAACAAAACTCCTAGCGAGAAATCTCCCTCAAGCAGACTAATGTTCACTTCAAATGAGAAATCAGCACTTCAATATCTCTCCAACAAAAACAAATGAGAGCACACAGCAAAACCGAAAAATCTTTCAGAGTAACGCTATCACAATAAACCATACCAATACCTTAGATCAAGCACCTACGAAATGCCAACTACTCACATGGGACTTCTCCTTTCAGTAGCCGGGTGGAAAGGGAAAAGCCGATGCATGCCACTGCCATGTGAGGGTCTAATCAGAGACAACTTTGAGACTGAAATGGAAACGTGTTCTCGAAGACGTGAGCCGAGAAACAGCTAATTAAACGACGCCCAATAAATTGCCTGCGTTAGCCTCTACCCGAAAACACTTCCTCCTCAAACCCGCGAGATGGTCACAGCCTGACCTGACTCAGCCAGCGCATTTGTCATTCATTTAAACTCACTCCGCTCACATCCGT
>NW_024088609.1:0-5000 GCF_009730915.1 Dioscorea cayenensis subsp. rotundata | reverse complement strand
TTATTATTATTATTATTATTATTATTATTATTTGTTATTCTTCTTAAATATTTATTATTTTTCTTATATTTATTATTCTTTTTCTTCTTCTACTTTTTCCACTCTTCTTATAATTAATTAATTAATTTCTTATCACTATTATTATCTTATTTTTTTTATTATATTTATTGTTCTTTTTCTTCTTCTATTTATTATTATTATCTTTATTGTTCTTATTTATTCTTTGTTGTTGTTGTTGTTGTTGTTATTATTATTATTATTATTATTATTATTTCCATATTATTTTATTATATTTTTGTCTTCTTCTTCTTATTCTGATTATTGTTATTATTTGTTATTCTTCTTAGTTATTTATTATTTTTCTTATTTTTTATTATATTTATTGATCTTTTTCTTCTTCTACTTTTTCCACTCTTCTTCTAATTAATTAATTAATTTATTATCATTATTCGTATCTTATTTATTTATTATTATTTTTTTCTTTTTCTTCTTCTACTTATTCAACTTATTCTTCCTCTTCTTCTTTATCTTTTTATTTTTCAAATATTTATTGTTGTTGTTGTTGTTCTTCTTCTTCTTATTATTATTATTATTATTACCATTACTATTATTATTGCTATTGTTATTGTTATTATCAATCATTATCATCATCAGCATCATTATTTATTTATTTATTATTATTTATTCTTCTTATTTTTTTTTATTATATTTCCTCTTCTTCTTTGTCTCATTTAATTATTATTAATTACTTCTTCTTCTACTTCTTATTATTTATTTATTATTATATTTATTATTATTGTTATTATTTTTATTATTTTTATATTTATTTATTATTTTTCTTAATTTTTTTAGTGATATTTATGCTTCTTTTTTTCTTCATGTGCTTATTATTATTTTTATTATTGTTGTTATTTTCATTATTATTATTTTTTCATATTTTTTTATTATATTGCTTCTTCTTCTTCTTCTTCTTCTTCTTCTTCTTCTTCTTATTATTATTATTATTATTATTATTATTATTATTATTATTAATATTATTAATTTATGATTTTTATTTTTTATTATTCTTCCTCTTCTTCTTCTTCTTTTTCCTATTTATGTATTAGTAATTAGTTTTTCTTATTTTATTATATTTATTATTCTTTTTCTTCTTGTTCTTGTTCTTGTTCTTCTTCTTCTTCTTCTTCTTCTTCTTCTTCTTCTTTCTTCTTCTTCTTCTTCTTCTTCTTCTTCTTCTTCTTCTTCTTCTTATTATTATTATTATTATTATTATTATTATTATTATTATTATTATTATTATTATTATTATTATTGTTATTATTATCAAAGGCAAAGGAGAGCAAGAAGAAGGATGCGAAAGACGAGATGTCTCATACAACAAGCGATAGATGGGGCTGGTTCTTGACAGAATAGCAGAGGCAGAGACTGCTCACGATGCATGGGAAATAATTAAGAAACAATCTCAGGGTTCATCGACGATGGTGGTTGTGAGGAAACAAGCACTTGACGGAGTTTCGAGACCTTACGAGATGGAAGATGGTGAAAGTGTTCAGAGTTATTGGGCTCGGGTTGTCGCGATAGTGAACCAAGTGAGAGGTCTTGGTCACAAGCTCTCGGAGGCAGAGGTAGTGTCCAAGGTCTTGCGAAGTCTGGCGCCAAAGTTCGACTACGTTGCTGTCGCGATGGAGGAATCAAGAGACCTATCAACACTCACTCTCGACGAGCTCTGCGGGTCACTCCAAGCACATGAGTTCAGAGTTAACAGATCTGCCGGGAAAGTTGCAGAGAAGGCACTGTTTGTGAAAGGTGATAGTTCGTCATCTCACTTGGGGAGAAAGGAAGCTTTACTACACCAAGCGGGTCAAACTCGGCGGGGGACGAGGAAGAGGCTTCTTGAGGGAGAGGAAGAGGCGAGTCGTCTAGGGGCCAAGGAAGTGACTCTAAAGCTAATATCACGATGCTTTCACTCTGTAAAAAATATGGTCATATAAAGTGCCGAGATGCGCGAGAAGTAAACCTCCGAGAAGGGATCATCTTTGGTCATGGAGGAGCGAGACATCGCGAACGTGTTCATTGCGGCGATGAAGCGGTTTGTGGTCTCGAGCTCGACTGCGTTGGTGGACTCGGGATGTTCAAATCACATGACGGGCGAGAGGAGTCAGTTTACAAGCTTGGATGAGTCACAGAAGGTTACTGTTCGTCTCGGAGATGATAGGGAAATGAATGTACTCGGAGTTGGCACAGTGAGCTACTCGAGTATGAAGAATGGAGAAGTTAAGCGACTTCAAGGAGTGCAATTGGTCTCCGGGTTAGCTCACAATTTGCTCAGTGTGGGTCAGTTACTCACCAAAGGATATTCAGGTCAAGTTTTTATAAAGACAAGTGTATTATCACTAATGATTACACTGGGGAGGAAGTGTTTGAGATACCCAGAATGAGCAACAACATGTTCCCTGTGAATCTCTCAAAGATGGATAGAATGAATTTAGCAGTTGGTGAGTATCCTGTGTCTGAATTATGGCATCAAAGGTTCGGCCATTTGAATTATAAAAGCCTGGAAATACTTGCAAGAAAAGGAGATGTTTGCGGGTTGCCTAAGCTCTACAATGTGCCACAATGAGAAGAGTGTGCACTATGTAAGCAAGCAAGAGGCCAATTCCCAGTCATAAGGTCCAGAAGAAGCTCGTGCTGCTTAGAGTTAGTCCATATGGATCTGTGTGGACCAATGAGTGTGTCTTCATTGGGAGGTAATATGTATTTCTTCCTACTTGTTGATGATTATAGTAGGAAGTGTTGGGTTTTACTTTTCAACCGACAAAAGTGAAGCTTTTGATCATTTCAAACGGTTTCATGTGATGGTGGAGAGGGAAGCAGGTGAGAAGTTAAAAAGTGGTTAGAAGCGACCGTGGAGGAGAATTTACCTCTCATGCGATCAATAAGTATTGCGAGGAGGGAATCGAGAGAGAGTTCTCGGCTCCATACACACCTCAACAGAATGGGGTGGTGGAACGCAAGAACAGGACGGTTGTGGAGATGGCCCGGTGTTTGCTCAAGGATGGAGGACTTCCAGCGCTTTTGCTGGGTTGAGGCAGCGGCAGCAGCAGTTTATCTAATTAATAGGTCCCCAACAATTGCTCTCGAATGGCAAGACACCATATGAGTCGTGGCACGGGGAAGAGGCCGGATGTGAGCCATTTTAGAATGTTTGGAAGTATTGTGTTTGCATTAACTCCATCACGGAAGCTTACGAGTTAGAGGAGAAGTCGATAAAGTGCATCTTAGTGGGATACGATTACGAATCCAAGGCATACGAGTGTTTGATCCTATAGCTTCCAAGATCATTGTGAGTAGAGACGTGATTTTTCCACGAAAAATTCAAGGTGGAATTGGAAAGCTAGTACAGAGTGGAGGTGTGATCACTTTGGGAGAGCTGAATCCCGATGAAGATGGTGGCAAGAATCACGATGGTAATAATCCAAGTTCAAGCATTGAAGGTCATGACACAAGTTCATTGGAGGAGTCCGGTGAAGATTCACCACCAAGGAGAACAAGATCTCTAGCCGAGGTATATAGCTCTTGCTCTTATGCTTTTACATGTAGGTGATCCACAGGTGTACAAAGAAGCATGAGAAGCGAGCAGTGGCAGGGAAGCAATGGATGCGAGATATCATGCTCAATTAAAACCAACAATACACGGGAGCTAACTAAATTACCATCCGGAAAGAAGGCCGTGGGTCTTAAGTGGGTGTACAAGACAAAAATGGGAGCTGATGGTGAGATTCAAAGGTATAAAGCAAGGGTGGTAGCCAAAGGATATGTCTGCAGAATTTGGTTTGGATTATGATGAAGTCTTCTCTCGAGTGGCTCGACTTGAAGCAGATAAGGATTATTCTTGCAATTCTGTCGCTCAAACCCGTCCGGGTAGTGTATCATTTTGATGTGAGATCAGCCTTTCTAAATGGGGAGATCTCTGAAGAGGTATATGTAGTCCAACCTCGAAGGTTATGAGGGTCGATGGGCAAGAACATTTGGTATCTGATGAAGAAAAGCCTTGTCTCGCTCAAGCGAGCACCGAGGCGTGGTATAGCAAAAATCGATGCTCATTTTAGGCACTATGGATATAAAAGGAATGAAACTGAACATACATTGTATAAAAAGGAGGATGAAAATGGAGATTTTATTCTAATCAGTCTCTATGTAGATGACATGGTGTATACCAGTGGTTCTCAAGTCCCGATCGAAAGCGGTTCAAGTTGGAGATGATGAAGACATTTTGACATGTCCGATCCGGGAAAGATTAAATATTTTTCTTGGTTTGGAAATTCATCAAAGTAGTGAGGGAATTTCTATTTCACGAGAAAAAGATATATTGAGGAGCTTGTTTTTGATCGATGAATCGAAAACACGGGAGCTGTAGAGACACCAATGGCGAGTTAATGAGAAATTCTCACTTGAAGACGGTGAAGAATTAACGAGATGTTACTGATATCGAGGAGGCTCATTGGGAAGTTGTTATACATTGTACATACAAGGCCGATATATGCTATGTTGTAAATTTTTCTCTCAAGATTCATGAGTAAACCAATGGTTGAACATCTCATTCAGACAAAGAAGAGTTGTGATGTATCTTGCGAGGGACTGAGACTTTGGTTTGTTTTTATCCCGATTGGAAGAGATAGATGCTTAGAAGGATTCACCGAGACTCGATCGGGAGGATCGGCGTAGTGACGAGGAAGAGTACATCGGGCATGGTCCGGTCGATTGGAAGATGTTACATGAGTTGGTCCTCAAAGAAGCGAGGTAGTTGCTTTATCAACAACGAAGCTGAATACATATCGCTACTCGATTGCATGTCAACTTGTATGGTGAGAAGGATATTGTGTGAATGTGGAATGAAGAGTGAAGATTCATCTGTGCTTTGGTGTGATAACCAATCAACCATAGCTGCTGCAAAGAACCCAGCTTATCATGGAAGAACCAAACATATGGCGTGGGTTTCA
>NW_024088608.1:0-11064 GCF_009730915.1 Dioscorea cayenensis subsp. rotundata | reverse complement strand
ATAGTCTTGGTGAGTCCTTGACATCGGCATCCTCGCCGATTCTTGAGGGAATAATCACATTGGGCGACAACCTTTGGATGGAAGCTTGGCGGGAGTGTCGGGGTCTCACTTCGAGTGCTGGGTCTCCTTATAGGCTGCAGACTCGGATATGGTGCCAAGGTCGGCTCGAGCTCCTGCGGCTCGGTGTTGAATGTGCGGTTGGGCGGTTGCACCTCGTTCCGCTTCGCCAAGGAAAATTGTGAGTTTTGGACTTCCTGAGGTGGTTGAGTTTTTTAGTGCCATTTGTTCTTCGTTTCCTGCAAAACAAAAAGAAACATGGTTAGATTTCTTTCATAGGATGTAGGAACAATGCCTTTACTTGTACTTTTGCCTCAAAGATGGGAGGAGGAATGGGTCCCCACCGGGCGTGCCAGACTTTGTGGGATCGAAAATATGCATCCGACATCATGAAAAGACACCAGACGATACATCGAAGCACAAATATCGTATTTGTTTTGTGTAGGTTCTTTCATTCCTAATAGAGGCAAGCCTCTATTATTAATTACCCCAGATTAGAAATCTTAGGAACCTCCGATTAAGGGGCAAAAACACAAGTAAAGGGACAAGAAAATTTGCGAATTATAAGTTTGGTTATTTTATTCAATACATCATATATAGGTCAATATATGACTTTCTTTATATATATATATATATATATATATCGTTGCCGCTGCCTATGCCTTGTCACTGCGTTGCGTGCCTCATTGCTATTTTGAAATTTTTGTTGCCGTTTTGAAATAAATAAGTCACCGCTGCCTATGCGTCATCATCGTGTTGCATGCTTTGTTGTTGTATGCGATAGGTGCTTTGTTATCGCTTTGAAATTTATTACTGCCTTTGGGACATGAGTTTTAATTATTGACTAACCCATGGTGTTGTTTTGGATCGACAGAAATTTTGTTAAAATACCACACTTGATATATATATCCATGCATATACCCCATTATTTCATAAGAGAGCTTCTATGTGCATTCCATAATTTATATATATTTTATTTCTATTTCATAGTTTGTTTGTTTGTTTGTTTGTTTGTCATGCGCATGGGCATGGTTTCTTCATTCTTTTATTATTTTTTTTATTTTATTATTTTTTTTAATGCACGTTTGTATGGGGGACGCACATGGGCATTCTATTACTTACTTTTTAAACTCATGCATGTATGCATGAAATTCTTTTGTTTTATATTATGCATGGTAATCCTGGCTTCTAAATGTATGAGCATGCATGCATGCTATTTGTTTAGAGCTCCATGTGCATTTTTATTATTTTTTTATGGATTATATTATTATAAAAAACTATGCATATCTCATTGCATGTTTCTATCACATTCTCAGGCATACAGAAGTCACGTGATTTTTGTTTATTTATTTATTTATTTATTTATTATTTTTAGCCTGGAACCCTAATAGCCTATTGGTGGTGGCCCCACTTTTTCTTTATTAATTAATTAATCATTTATTTTTTATGCATGTCTCAAGAACATGTTTTCCATCATTTTTTATATGTTTTTCTCATTTATTATAATTTTCTTTTTACTTTTCATCTCATGCACATGCATGCTTTTATGCCCCTTTGAATTCCCATGCACGTGAGGACCATTCAGTTGTATCGAATCCTCCCGGTATGAGACCATTCAAAAACACATGGCTTCCCGCCATTGCTTCCCTTTGATCATGATGAAGGATCTAATCTTTCCAGCCCATCGCCTCGGGATACATCCTCCTCATATCCCGTCTAGCTTTCCCAGCCGTCCGATCCAGATCAAACGGCGGTAGGGAAATCTTCAAAGGTGGTAAGTTGTTTCGCAGCTATGTGGTCACGGACCCTAAGATGCTCAAAACCGGTTTTGATCTCCAGACCTATAATTCAAACCACCTTCTCCAATCCCTCATCAACAATGGAGACCTCTTCGAAGTTGCTCGCCGGAATGCTTCTCAAGAACACCTTCACCGCAAGCTGGGATGATCTCCGGATGCACCAAGTTCGGGCGAGCTTGATGAAGCCCGGAAGTCTGTTTGTGCTCACCACCGAGCGCACTAAGGTCACTCGGACGATCATGATCGGCGCATTCTCCATGATTGGGTTGTTCCAAGGAGGCGTTCGAGCTTTTCAATGATCCTCACGCTTCACGTTTGGTGAACCAAATTCATGTTCATGTTGCAAAATCGGGTTTTGGGAGCACACTGTTAGTATGCAACACTTTGGTGGATTCTTATTCCAAGCGTGGCCTCATCGATGTTGCTCGATGCCTTTTCGATGAAATGCCGGAGAGGGACACAGCGACATACAATGCCTTGTTGATGGGTTATTCTTGTTGATGTTGATTGATGATGGGGTGAGAGCGGGCCGTGCGTTGGCTGCATTCGAGAAGGATAGAAGAGTGGAGGTGAAGCATGGTTCTTTGGATTCGGGTTCCATGAAGAAGTCAGTAACCTTTTGACTTTTCGTATCTCTTCCCAGTATTTTTACAATAGTATTTTTAATGTGAGTGGAGACCATATCTATGGGTGTGTGTGTTAACCGATGAGTTTGCTTGTGTGTGAGTTATTGTCGGCCAATGAGAGCAAGGTTGCTCAAGTTAGTGGTGTTACTTTTTGTTTTAATATATATATGAATGGATGGTAGTGGAAGCTAGTTGGTCAGCTGTTAATCAAGAGAAATCTCTTGTTCTTTTTGTCTCTGCTTGTCTTCCTCTCTATCTAGGCTTACTATCAACCTGAGAACCAGGGTAAGTACCCTTTTTGATACAGGTTTACTTCATCTTCTCCAACAATCTGGTATCAGAGCTTGAAGCTGAGGCCATGGCGGACAGTTCAGTGGTACTCTCACAACCCTCAGTGTTGATCTTCAGGGGCCGAGACTACGGTAGATGGAGTCTCCGCATGAAGACGGTGTTCCGTTCACAGGATTTGTGGGAACTCGTTGAGAAGGGGTTAGCTGAGACCAAGGACGAAGCCATAGACAAGGAAAATAGAAAACGGGATGCCAAGGCGTTGAGTATCATCCAACAAGCTGTGGATGAACCGATTCGGATCGAATCGCGAGGCGGAGACAGACACGCAGCTTTAGGGTTATGATCCGGGAAGCATTACAGGGGAATCACAAAGGTGGCTTCGTGAGGAAGCAATCTCTCAGACAAAGCTTTGAGGTTCTTCAGATGGATGAGAATGAAACCATACAAGACTACTGCTCAAGAGTTTTGTCCATTGTGAACCAAGTTCGGGGGCTTGGGCATAAGCTCAGTGAAGAAGATGTTGTGGCTAAGGTGCTGAGGAGTTTGCATCCGAAGTTCGATTTTGTAGCCGTTGCTATCGAGGAATCGAAGGATATTACAACTCTCTCTTTGGATGAGTTGTGTGGATCTCTTCAGGCACATGAGATTCGGGTGAATCGGGGTCTTGTAAAGCAGGGAGAGAAGGCTTTACATGTGAAGGGAGAAGGCACTAGCTCACAGCATCACAGAGGAGCAAGCTCTAGCTCAGGTAACTCTTTGGGTGAAGGAAGAGGTCGAGGTAGGTACCCTTCTCGTGGTAGAGGAAGAAGTGAGAGAGGAGGTAGAGGAAGAGGTTATGAAAGCAGGAGCAATGTACGATGCTATCACCGTAAAAAGTTCGGACATGTGAAGGCTAGCTAGCTGGTTAAGAGGGAAGCGAGAAGAGAAGAGTGCGAATGTGGTTACTTGAGGAGCAAGACACTAGTCAGTTTGTTTATGGCTAGCAGTTCTCCAGAAGATGATGGAGCGTCCACCTGGCTAATTGACAGCGGCTGCTCTAATCATATGTCAGGGAATAAGAAAATTTTCTGTTCTTTGGATGAATCACTGAGGGAGAGTGTGAAGCTGGGAGATGATAAAGAAATGATAGTTCATGGTATGGGAGCGTGGGTTTTCACACTCAAGATGGAGGGCGAAAAGGTATTGCGAAGGTTCAATATATACCTGATCTTGCACACAATCTCTTGAGTGTTGGTCAGTTAACATCAAGAGGTTACTCAGTTGCATTCAAGGAGGACATGTGCATCATAAGAGATGAACGGAATCAAAAAATTATGATAACTGTGCAGAAAACAAGGAACAATATGTATCCTCTGGATATAGCAAGCATTGGAAGGGTGAATGTAATGGTTGCTGGGCAAAACCTGAGTGAATTATGGCATTTGAGGCTTGGGCATCTCAACTTTAAAGGTCTACAGTTCATGGCACACAAGAAAATGGTGATCGGGCTACCTGAATTGAAGCAATCCCGACAATGTGAGGAGTGTCTCTGTTACAAAGCAAGTGAGAGCAAGCTTTCCATCGAGTCTCCCGAAGATCAAATTTCAGTGTTGCACCGGGTGCACATGGACTTGTCGCGGTCCTATGAGTGTAGACTCCTTGGGTGCTAACAAATATTTTTATTTGCTTGTAGATGATTATAGCAGGTGGTGCTGGGTGTATTTCCTGAAGAACAAGTCAGAAGCTTTCAAGGTGTTCCAGAATTTTCATGCCTTGGTGGAGAGGCAATTGGGAAGAAAACTCGGGGTGGTGAGGGAGTGATCGTGGTGGTGAATTCTCCTCAAGCTGAATTCCCGGAACCTACTCGCGATAGTCATGGCATCAAAGGGAATACACGGCTCCTTACAGCGCCTCAACGGAATGGTGTAGTGGAGCGCAAGAATCGGACGAGTGGTGGAGATGGCTCGGGCTTTACTTAAGGCGGGAATCTTCCAACAAGGTTCCGGGGGTGAAGCTGTCTCAACAGCGAGTGTATTTGATAAATAGATCACTTACACAAGCTTTGCAAACAAAAGACACCGTATGAGGCTATGCATGGAGTTAAACCTATGGTGAGTCATTTAAAAATATTCGGTTGCATTGCCTTTGTTTTAATTCCCTCTCATAAGTTGCACAAGCTTGATGAGAGATCAGAAAGGTGTATATTCATTGGGTATGCCTCAGAATCCAAGGCATATAGGATGTACAATCCCTTGACAGGCAAGATCATCATCAGTAGAGATGTTGTGTTTCATGAAGAGTCTCGATGAAGTTGGAGTGTTCCCAAGTCTAATATGCAGGCATTAGAGTCTGAAGATGATAAGGAGGAGTTTACAAATCATACTCGAACCTCTCCAATCCCTGTCAGGACATCAAGTGGAGGAGTGGAGACTGGCATGCAGTCCAAGCATAGTGAGATTTCTGATGCTCCTGGGTCCCGTGTAGCACCAACTAATGGAACTCCTCCCAGAAAGACTAAATTGCTCACAGATGTATACAATTCTTGCACATTTGCTATGCATGTTGCTGATCCAACTGAATACAGGGAAGCTATGAAGAGTAAAGAATGGCAAGAAGCTATGAGTTCAGAGATGGATTCAATAACAAGCAACAACACATGGGAGTTGTGTGAGCTGCCTCCTGAGAAGAGTCCAGTTGGTCTTAAGTGGATTTTTAAGACTAAGTTTAATGAAAAGGGAGAGGTGCAGAAGCATAAAGCCAGAATTGTGGCCAAGGGGTACTCGCAAACTCAAGGGATTGATTATGATGAGGTATTCTCACCAGTGGCTCGAATTGAAACAGTTAGACTAATCCTTGCACTTGCAGCTCGAGCAGGGTGGGAAGTGTTTCACTTTGATGTGAAATCGGCCTTCTTGAATGGAGAAATACAGGAGGAAGTGTATGTCTCTCAACCTGAGGGTTATGAGAAGAAAGGTGAAGAACATCTAGTTTATAGATTGAAGAAGGCTCTATATGGTCTCAGGCAGCGCCCGAGCCCCGGTATTCCGAATTGATAGGCATTTCAAGGAACTGGGGTTTGTGAAGAGTGAGAATGAACACACCTTATATAGGAAGGAAGGAATGAATGGTGATTTATTACTGATTAGTCTTTATGTAGATGATATTATTTATACAAGTTCTTCATCGTCTCTGCTAGCTCAATTCAAGCATGACATGATGAATACATTCAAGATGACTGACTTGGGCTTAATGAGCTATTTTCTGGGTTTAGAAGTGAAGCAGAACACTGAAGGTGTCTTCATTTCTCAGCAGAAGTATGTTGATGACTTGTTAGTTCACATGAACATGAAATGCTGCAAACCCGTGAGTACACCATTATCAGTAAATGAGAAGCTAGAAGAGGGTGACAGTGATAAGTTCTCAGACCCAGGTGTTTACAGAAGTTTGATTGGGAAGTTACTCTATGTTACTCATACCAGACCCGACATTGTCTTTCCAGTCAACTTCCTGTCAAGATTTATGAATCAACCAAGCAAAATTCAGTTCACTGCTGCAAAGAGAGTTGTGAGGTATCTTGCAGGAACCAGGAATTTGGGTCTGTGGTATCCACGGGGAGATGATGGTGAACTAGAGGCATTCTCCGACAGTGACTGGGGAGGATCTAAAGCTGATCGGAAGAGCACAACTGGTTTGTTCTTCAAGTTGGGTTCGTGTCCTATCTCCTGGGGATCCCGAAAGCAGGATGTTGTGGCTCTCTCCACAACCGAAGCAGAGTACATTGCATCCACAGCAGCAGCTTGTCAAGTTGTTTGGTTGAGAAGAGTGTTACGGGACTGTGGGAAACCATGCTCAGAATCTACTAAACTATGGGTTGATAATCTCTCTGCCATTGCTGTGGCCAAGAATCCTGCACACCATGGACGAACGAAGCACATAGACGTGAGGTTTCACTTCATTCGAGGATTAGTATCAGAAGGAGAAATTTCTCTACATCATTGCAGCACTAATCATCAGATCGCCGACATCTTCACCAAACCGCTAATTGCTGAGAAGTTTGTTATGTTCAGAAAATTGCTTGGGATGAGATCTTCTCAATCAAGGGGGGGTGTTGATGTTGATTGATGATGGGGTGAGAGCGGGCCGTGCGTTGGCTGCATTCGAGAAGGATAGAAGAGTGGAGGTGAAGCATGGTTGCTGGATTCGGGTTCCATGAAGAAGCTGTAACCTTTTGACTTTTCGTATCTCTTCCCAGTATTTTACAATAGTATTTTAATGTGAGTGGAGACCATATCTATGGGTGTGTGTGTTAACCAGTAGTTTGCTTGTGTGTGAGTTATTGCTGGCCAATGAGAGCAAGGTTGCTCAAGTTAGTGGTGTTACTTTTTGTTTTAATATATATATGAATGGATGGTAGTGGAAGCTGGTTGGTCAGCTGTTAATCAAGAGAAATCTCTTGTTCTTTTTGTCTCTGCTTGTCTTCCTCTCTATCTAGGCTTACTATCAACCTGAGAACCAGGGTAAGTACCCTTTTTGATACAGGTTTACTTCATCTTCTCCAACACTTCTGGCAGGAATACAGGTTGGATCAATCCTTTGTTAACACATCTTAATGAATGGTAATTTCTATTTTTTTTTCCTTATAAAGTGTCTAAGAGTGATATAGATCATCTAGAAGATGGTTATAGATGGAGAAAATATGGGCAGAAGGCTATGAAAAAAATTTCCCTTTTTCCAAGGTGAGCATTTCTGTGTTCTTCTACTTCTTCAATTTAATTTTTTGCTCAATTTTCATGGTTAGCCTAACTTGTAATTGTATACAACTCATGGTGAAGCCAACTCATGGTGAAGTTGGATATTCTGTATATTTCACAAACAAATTTATTAATCTAGATTTCAAGTTTTAGTATTGATTCATTCTGCTTGGATATTGTTGGTCGAAATGGTTATATATTTTATACAGTTATACGATTTCCTCTCCATTAAGTTTTAGGATAATCATATGATTATAGTAACAAACTATATATATGCCTCTTTTTGGTAATGAGAGGCATGGCAATTAGAGAGAAATTAGAGAGAAGTTACAGACCAATCTTACTAGTGTTCTTTTATTTCTTCTCCTCTACCTTTTGACCTTTTATTGATTTTTTGCGTTATGTATCACAGGATCAAAAGAAAGCACTTTCTCTCAAAATAGTAGTTTGAATAGAGCGGTTATTGGTGGTCCATTTAAGCTTTTTGATACGGATAATCGTGCTGTTACTGAGTCTGATCTTAGGGGAAATTGGACCCTCATCTATTTTGGTTACACTTCCTGCCCAGATGTTGGGCCAGAGGAGGTCAGGAAGATGGCCAATGTCATCGACATCGTAGGTGAAATATCTCCTTGCAATGATTTGCCAACGCATTCCTATTGCAAACAGCATATGATGTTTGTGGTGGATTGTCTTGAATCATTTTGAGATCATATCTTCTGTTGAACTGTATAGCCATTATGCATAATCATGCAAACTAATGATGTGTTGGAAATGAGATTTATCTTGATGATTTCAAGAAAACAATCACCATACTGCTTATGTGTTTGAGCAAAAGCTAACGCAAATTCCTTTGATCCTTGATACTTTGTTAAACACCTGCATATACTTTGTTAGCTTTTGTATAATACTAATCTTTGGTGCCACTAAGTTGCACGGCATAACTTTATTAATGAAAAATTCAAGTCATGACTTGGAATCCCAAGAATAATGGTTGATTTCTTTGGAACTCCAGCATGTTGGGAAATATTTATGACATCCTCATTTTTTGAATGTTTTTTTTTTTCTTCTGATGGTGCTTACTTTTTCCTAGTATTATTGCATCTGAAAGTAGAGACTGCACACAATCTAGAGATCACACCAGTTTTTATTACTATTTATCCTCAACGTGATACTCCTGAACATCTCCGAGCTTACCTCAAAGGTTAGTTTCTGAAATATTTTTTTGTTTTCTACTCCCTTTCGACACTGCATGGTAGGTCATTTATCTAGTGCTTTTGCAGAGTTTCATCCAAAAATAATAGGATTAACAGGTCCAATCGATGCCATTAGACAGATAGCACAATAATACTTTGTCTTCTTGAAGAAAGTAGATGAAGAAGGCCAAGATTATCTGGTCCAATGTTCCAAAAACATGTGTACATTCTTCCGTTTACTTCAATTTAACAGATTTTACTATTAGCCCTGCTTTCTTTTTAACTTCTAAACTGACATGCTTGATGGCAGGTATCTGTTAGACCCAAATATGGATGTTGTGAGCTTTTTTGGGGCAGAGTATGCCCCAAAACAATTAGCAAATGAAATTGTAAAATCTTCATTTTCAAGCTTCTGTTTAAATACAAAGATTTTGAATGTATGTTTCGAGGGTCTTTTTACATGTCTAAATGATTTTCTTGTTTGAAAACATGACTATATGCTGATGGCTTGTGAAATTGGATAGAATCTAAGATTTCAAATAGTCATCTTGGTATATTTTCAGTGCCTAGTAGCCCTTCCTTGCTGCTGCTGTCAATTTTGGATAGAAAATTAGGTTTTTTTTTTCCCAAATAGAATCTGTTTCTTTATGCCTTCCAACTGCTAGGTTTTAGGAAATGGCTCTTAGATCAAAACCGTGGCCTGTGAAATCATTTCCTTAAGATTATTAAATTTTATTCTACCTTGTAGTATTAAGCAATTAATTTTCCTAATATTTTGTGCTTTTGTTTGTATGTTAAATTAAATCTCCAATTCAAGTGAATGGCTTTGCCTTTTCAAAGTTCATAACCGCAAATGATATTTGTCCAATCCTACAGTTTTGAGTAACAAAGTTCATTTCCTGTGCAGATCTCAAGAACTATTTGGAGCCGTGGCCATCTCGCCTAACTGTATAATGCCTTAAGTTAATTTCATTCTCAGCTTGGATGCAATTCTCTTCCAAATTTAGTTGTAAGAATTCCAGTCTCATTATAACTCATGTAAGCTTTCATCTACCATTCCACAGATCATTAATTTTGTATTGCATTGTAATGTGACATATATCTAACCTAATCCATTGTACCCATCTATATCAGAATTTACATAGGATCAGTCATCAGTAGATCACTGAACCGGTGCTACCTTCACAAACAGATGCAACAACAATCAGAGTGGAATGTGGGTCAGTGGAAATGATCCAAAAGGATGAATGAATCCACTGCTCAAAAGGCTAAACCAATTATCTGGTGACAATCAAAGGCCCCTTCTTTGAGTTGTATCTTTTGTGTGGTGCAACATATTCACATACTCTGAGTTGAGAACAACAACCAAGAATTTCCGCCTTGATCTCATTCTTGGAGAGGGTGGCTTTGGAAATTGGAATCATTTACAAAGGAAAAATTGATGATAATATCAGGCCTGACTTCCCTTCAACACAGGTTGCTGTCAAGGTGCTCAATAGATCGAGATGGCTTGCAGGGTGATAGGGAATGGCTTGCCAGTTCTTTCTTTTTAATTTACTTGCATATATGTATGTGCCTGTGAAATTATTTATTTATTTATTGGTTTCTTATCTATGTATCTTTATATTATGTGATGTGAGTTTCTGATTGATAGATCTGTCAATAATTCTATGTTTGATTTTGATTTTTTTGCAGCTTGGAAACTACAACTCTTTTGAAGGGGTTACTACAGGGCTCACTTTGATCAGCTATTCAAGAAAACTGGTAGTCTGGACATGAGTTTTGAAGGTAAATTTTATAATTCATTCAATCCACATTCAAATTTTTTTATCTTTAATACATGAAATATAAAGATAATTTACTGATGTGTGTAATGTTTCAGGCACAGTGAAAGTAGTTAAACCTTAGAGGCATATTGAAAATGAGGTACTTTTAAGATTTGAAATGAATTATATATAGTTAGTCATTTGATTCAACATGAACATCAATTTGATTTTCATTTCTGCCTATATATATAGAATATAGCTGCTAAAGTATCAAGTTCATTTTCTGGTACAAGAGAGAAGTGCTTGGGATGCAAGAAGACAGTTTATCCAATTGAAAGGGTAAAAAAAAAAACACTATTAATTTGAAAATTTTATTAACACATGGTCTTCAATTGAAATTGAGTCCATTGTGTTGATAGGTTACTGTAAATGGGACTTGTTATCACAAGAGTTGCTTCAAGTGTAGCCATGGAGGTTGTGTAACACAGGTTGTGGAAGTTGAGGTGAATGGTATAAAGCAAAAGAGTGGAGTGCATATAAAAAAATGCAGGCATGGATTTGTTCTTACGGAATTGGATGCAGCTGAGTACCATGGCCAC
>NW_024088607.1:0-9407 GCF_009730915.1 Dioscorea cayenensis subsp. rotundata | reverse complement strand
AGGAGAACTTCTTGATGATGAGAATGATCTTTGACGCATAAACCAAGAATCCACTGGTTCAGTATGTACCCAAACTCCGAGGGACTCTGGCTGGCGGTACTAGACCTCTTCTGCTTGATGTATAGTCTATTATTCTCTAAAAGCATTGTACTGCTTAATCTTTTTATTTGCAATCTGAGTCCTGATCCTCTCAACGATCTTACTGGTAAAAGTAGCTTAAAAATGAGCCTTGTTTCATTTTTCGACAGAAAAAAAGGATAGGATCTTAAGAGGCGGATAGAAAAGGAGGATCTCGTAGATTCCTACTTATTGGAAGGAAAAAAACTTCTACTATTTCATTCCGCCGATACATTGAGCTTAGACTCCCACACAATGTCAAGGGAATAGGCTCGTGCTCGAAAAAAAGAGAGATGCTGGAGCTGCTCGACCGGCAGGGAGAGGAGGAGAACCACTGAATCGACTCCCTGGATCTTATGGGAACCTAAAAAAAGCTATTTTTACTTTTATGAGCATGAGCCCACTCCCTTTGTTTGCCTAGACCAATTTATCTTATCCCTCTCTCGACGCTGACTGAGGAGGGTTAATTTAAAAAAGCTGAGTGCCGATCTCGTTCGTCAGTCTTTTTACTGCGGATTGCTCAACTCAACTCGAGTTTAGATGGGAAGACGATACTACGAGCAAGACTCAACACGAAAATCCTCAATCTGCTGATTTTGAGGTACTTTATTTCGATAACACTAATGGTCGTCTTGTCTTTTTGATTTTTGCTTCATCCGTTTCTTTCGTTGTATAATAACTTTCCTTGACCAGCAAGCCAATCAATAGGGGCTTTCCTCTACTAGTCTCGGTCCTATGCCGAGTAGTACCACTTTGCACTAATAAAGACGCATACAGATTAAAAATAGGTGCTTCTTTCAAAGCTATGGTAGCCATGGTTGGACCTTTCTTTGGACGATATATTACCCGCTTCAATCAAGGTAACAGCGCATTTTCTTTTTATAATCACTTGACATATGTCATGCTAACCCCACCACTCCCATTGATTCTCTCTCTCCTTTAATTAAGTGTGAATGGAATGCATGTATGAAAGAAAATCGTAGTTGAATAATGGTCATCGAAGAGATAGAATTCTTTTTTTTTAATGTCATAGATAAGAGAAAGAAATAATGACTGGGCGAAACTGATCCAGCAGAAAGACGTCTCGCTACTCTTTGCTTTGCTGATTGAGGAAAGCAAGCATCCTACTGTGTGCTTACCTACCTGACTTGATCTTACCTACGCTCGCTCATTGATCGGAAAAGCCTTCTTATGAAGGGGATAGGAGAGGTGGGCCCCTTTTAGAAACTTGGCTTATGGTCTGAGGTTTTGTTAGGCCTCGCCGGTGTCGAGAAAAATTTGACATTCCGTAAGTAACTCTTTTCTTTCTAAGACGGGGGAAATGAAAGCAGAATTCAAATCTCTCTTCCCTCCCACATGTTCAATCTTTTTTTAGCGGTTTCCCCAGAGATCTTTATCATTAACGCAACCTTCATTTTGCTCATTCATGGAGTTGTATTTAGTACCTCTAAGAAAGATGATTATCCACCGTTAGTCAGTAATGTGGGTTGGCTTGGATTACTTAGTGTTGCGCGCCTAGGAGGGCAGCGCGCTTGGGGATGCGGAGGAGCTATTCTCGCCCAGCTCCCTAACCTAATGCGGCCGGACCGCAGGGAACCGTAGCATGGGGGGACGCCCTAATCCTTTTGCCGCCGCAAGGCTGGCTAATCGTACGCAGCAGGAGCAAGGGAACTCCCCGGATTCTGGAAGGCACATGAGTCCGAACGCTATTATGAATGTGCGACTGACACTAGACTACGTAGGTACCGTACCTGTGCAGGTGAGGCGTCGGTCGGTCCTAGAAACGGCGGCAGCGGCGCGAGGAGTTAACGACCGGACGTGCTGCAACCTAGGGATCACTAGGCAGCTCTTTCGCTCCATAGGGATATTGGGGGGGCATAGCACAATTCCTCTTGGAGGAGGGTTGGTTTGCCCAGGTGACTGATCCTGCCATAATGTACTCCTACCTGCACCGGCAACCGAAGTCGAAGATACATACGACGATCTTTATGTGTGAAGGGACAGGAAGAAAGAAAGGGCGGTAGATGATAATGAGAAAGAAAGGGCGCCGCGTCTCGACGGGCGGGCTGAATGGATGAGCGAAAGGTGCCATGGAGTGGGGAATATCCCGAGTATAAAGTTAGACAACTAAATGCACCTCAAGGTGCATCCGAGGAACTGGGGGACCTTCTCGAGCATAGGATAGGCAATTGAGAAATAGAGTTAGCCTATTCGTCGTTATGGGTAATCAATGCTCCGGACCGAAGAGGCTGACCCCCGTAAAGCCTTCTTCGGCGCATATTAGCTTAGCTGCGCTCAATACAATGGCCCTGGTTGGTTTGGCTTCCTCTCTTATCTTAGGCCACTTTTCTTACCTTACCCCCGCAACACTCCCACTCCAAGCTAGACCTGCTGAGCAAAGATGCATTGCGATTTCCTCTTCTGTGGACGCACCTCCGCCTCACTATGACCCGGGACAGGGAAGAAAAAAAGACTTTGATTTTTTTCCGGCGGGCTTGATCGAATAAAAGCCAAAAGACGCCCCAAGACAAGGTACAACTGTTGGGAAGGGGATATGATCAATAGAACCTGGCTTGATCCGGGCTGGGATAGTGGCGCCTATTCCTAACCAGTTCCGAAAAGGTTCGCTCATGCTGAAGGGAGCATCCCACTTAGTGATCGGTCCGCTAGTTCACGCAAATCCGAAGAAGTTATCACGGACGAGCCACATGCAAGGAAACTTGCACGTGTGGTTCTGGCCGGGCTTTCCTTCGGTATCTAATAACCTTGCTTCTGCTCGCCGCTGGCGCACCTCTCCTAACTATTGCCCATTTATTCCGGAAGAATCTTTTTAGGAGGGACAATTCTACATATTTCTGCCAAATCCTTCTATTATTAAGTACGGCTGGTACCATTTCGATGTGTTTTCGATTTTTTTCCGAACAAGAGAGGTTTTGATGCTTTTTGAATTCATTGTATTAATTCCACTTCCTACTCGCAGTATGCTCTTAATGATCTCGGCTCATGATTTAATTGCCATGTATTTAGCTATTGAGCCTCAAAGTTTATGTTTTTTTATGTGATCGCAGCATCAAAAAGAAAGTCTGAATTTTCCACGGAAGCCGGTTCGAAATATTTGATCTTAGGTGCATTTCCCTCTGGAATATTCTTGTTCGGGTGCGACCGGACTACTACCGATCAAATTTTTTTAAAAACTTCTTTTTTTAGACTTGTGGGTGGAGACCCTCTATGTAGTTGTCTATCTAGGGCAATCGATCTACTTCCCCATAGCCATGACTAAAGAGTAAGGTGTGCGCATAGTGGCAAATAGGCGGTCATTCTATCTAGATCTCAAGCCTCATCAAGATTCTCATTCCATTATATAAATCAATCAAAGTAAAGTGGAAAAAGACAAAGACCAATCCTAGATCTACAGTTAGAGAAGATAAAAAAGGTGGGCTTTAGCTCTGACAGAAGCTCAACCCTAAGAACCCGCTAGGCTCTATCTGAGTTTTGAAAAAAAAAGAGGGTTTCCTCACGCGGTGACTCAGAGACCACCGTCTGAAAAAGATGAGTCAAGCTCCAGGGAAGAAGACAAAGACTCAACAAAGGCGTTCTCCTCCTTTTTGTAGGTTACTATTCACATAGTCTTTTCCTTTCTGGATAGGCGGTCCCCCTGGTATTGACTGGTGGGCTTTGAAACGTGTTCTTATACTAGAAAACTAAACCAACCCTTTACTAGTCCGGGGGAAAGAAAGGATTATTCTCTGACGGATATGTCGATTTGCCTTCCTAGTAGATTAAGCGGATTCTTACATCTGTGAAGGGTCGGATATCAATAAGGCTGACACAGAGCCGCAGCATGACTAAGGGCTCCGCACTGCACACGAACTTACTCAAGAACAACAAAAAAAGACAAAAAGAAGAAATAAATGGAAAAGAAGCACACCTATGGGAGTCTCGATCAAGAATTTGATCTCCCTATTATATATATATAGTGATTATAAATTCTTATATCATTACAGACAGTGGCTATCTTCCTAAAAGTGAGAGAGAGGATAGAAAAACTCTCGCCCAAATTTCACGAAAACCGGTCTCCGGTGGTTAAGAACCTTTCTTCACTCTTGAAGCCTTCCACCACCCACTGGATTTTCTTCTTCGTAAGGGAGGAATATGTGTGTGTTGTATATAAATATTGGACTTTAGATTTCGCGTTGTAATTATTACTAGGTTTTTTATAATCCAATGTTCAGTGAGATTACTTTCTTAGTGACTGAAAAACTTGAATCAGTTGAAGGAGACGAGGCTTCTGGCTCAGCCTGAGGGCGGATCCCACTGGAGAGGAGAGTTTTGACTGCAGGAGAGGCAGGTCCGGATTTCTATAAGAGGGAGTCTTCGGAACGCCACACTTTATGAGCTTTCCCGTTGTCTTTCTGACACTGCCCTTTACCTGAGCACTGTCTAGCAGTCGGTCAAGTAAGTATAGGGTTTCCTCTAGTGTTTACGAAGTAGTATATCTAGGACTTATGAAAACTGACAACAACTAGGCAACCACAGGAATTCTCATAGTTAAGGGAGGACCTCTCGTGTGGGTCGTGGAAGAATTGGGTTCAATTTTCGTTATACGCGATGTGGCGAAAAAGACTGATTCAATGAGATATGCCATGCCTGCATTAAGATTTAAAACGTGTCGTCTACTTCCAGGAAATGTTTGGAACAGAGAACTTTCTCTAATACAACGCCGCATTCTCCGAAGATTGAGGAACAAGAGGAGATCTATTAAAAGAAATCTTTCTCTAAGAGAAAATCTAAACAGTAACATCAAATCACAAACTACACGAAAGTTGCCCCTTTATTATGGGGGATTTACCCATAAGGGAGATGCACGAGAGGAAGAGAACGAAACTTCATATATCCCTTTTCTATTTAATCAAGAAACAAGATCGGACGTGATTCCGGTTCGTCTCCACTTTTTCGTGACACTCTTCCTCAAGCAAGGCAGCCGATAAGTCATCGAAGGGTTTGTGTGAATAATGGACTGGTAAGCATTACTCATTTGAAAGTTTCCCACGGTGATCTAATATCTTTTTCAAGAAAGTGAGGCGAGAACCCGCGGTGAAGAAATAAGGAGATCTTTCTATATCGACATATCAGTTGAAAAAATCATTGGAAAATTCCTGCCGGTCAGAATGTGGAGAAGAACCAAAAACAGAATGGTTCCGCCTACTCAAAAACTCAGAGGGGTGCCGCCTACTACTCAAATCCCGGTTTTTTGCAAGAGTTGCGTTCTTCTATGCAAGAAGAAGACTTAGAAAAGAACAAAGAAGTTTGGATCCGAAAAAAAGTATGCTTAGGCAGTTCCTTCGCTGAGCACAAGAGAATAAAGAGGAATTTGTTTCATTTTAAATACTTCTTATTATCGAAGAGAAGGAAGGAGAAAAACCGAAATCTTCCTACTCGAACAATAAGTCCTTTTGTTTACAAGTCTTATTTATATAGTAATTCGACCTATTGCTCCGGATCCCCGTTTACTAGGAAGATAAGAATCAAAAAGGATCGAACTACCTACTCATTATTCGGAGGTGAATCATAGAACACAAAAAGCTGTGGTATCTTATGGGCCTAACATAGGGTCATATCCCTCACGACATAAGATTGAAAGATCCAAACCTTCCTCTTCGGAGCAGAAACGGACGTGGCCAAAAACATATAAGAAAAAAATAAAGAAAGATCGAGCTCGCTCATAGGGGACATATCTATCCGGATAGAGGATAGTCTAGATCGATTCATAGATAGATCTCTCTCTATATAGATAGGTATCCCCTTGGATAGAGATAAAGATAGGGATCCCATTTATATAACGGAAAAAGTTCACTTTTTGACTACTACTTTATACTTATACTTTATTTTATTTACATTTGAAAATTCATTTTTTCCTTGATTCTGATTGATTGCCTTTTCTTTTTTACTACTACTATTTCTTATACTACCAGCAAGGAAACATCGTTTTTTCCATTTATACTTACTTAATTGAATTGGTCGGAGCGTAGACGAGCGAGCAGAGCCCAGGAAAGACGGAAGCCCGTCATAGAGCAGATCGACTAGAGTAGAAGACTTCTGGCCTGAGAGAAGGCAGTCTCTCTCGGGAAACATGGAAAATCTTTCTTTTCACACGGGCAACATAGGGGAATAAACTCGAAGATCAAAAGATTTATTGAGGAAGTTCTTATTTGTTATTTACTACCTTTGGGAAGAGTTTTTCTACTTCTACTTTTTAAATTGCATTTTTTTGTAAAGTTCTTGACAAGTCCCAAGTAGAGGAGATTCATAGGTAATTAATTAATTCTGCCTTTTCAGTTCTCTTCGACGTATCGATCATGGATTCCTAAATCACATAAGCCGGGGGGGATGCGACCCATTACACAGCCCTTGTCTGCTGCCAGTACCGACCTCTCTTACATACACGATCAGGGGTACTCTCGTATTATCTCTCCCTTTCATAGAAAGGCTATCTATATAAGGTATGACCGATCAGACATGCTTGTCCGTATTTACTTGTCCTTATTCTCATTATTAAAAAAAAATCTTATTTATTGGCGAAGAAGGTCAATGCAAGTACGTTAAAAGTCTATAATCTCACCGTCGGACAATATGGATAGAGTTCGTGCGTTTGTAGCCAAGGTTGAGCCATTTCTGGCTCGCCTATTCAAACGATTACGTCCCTAGTATCGCCACTATTCAGGGGATGACGTGGGAACCAACGTGGAAGGCGCTGCCTACTCACCCTCTCACTAACAAACTGATAGCAGTGAGGGAAACCCCAAACGAGGTTTGCATGTACAACCATTTTTTTCGGTGCATATCTTACTGATCCTACTCAATCTTTTACACCGATGTATCGTACTCTAAAGACCATAAGAAAAATACTGCTAAATCTTTCCGAAGTGAGAGAAGGAGGGAAGGCGCGCTGGCCTCTACAACTAACACAGCCTGCTGAAAAAAACGCAAGATTAGCGCTAAGAAGCAACCCTAGTTTAAGTACTATACTAGCGTCCTACCCCAACGTTGTTGTACTTTACTTGACTCTACCCCGCTTGCTGCTCGCCTCAGCCAGACGTGGCTTATTACGTGGTCGGCATTCCTACGTGCTCCGACTTCTTGGCCTCCCACTGGAGAGGAGATGAGGGGTCACCTTTCCTTTGGAAACTGTCGTGACGCGTAGGGTTTATGGATGGATTCCGTGGTAGTCTCTGCCTCCTCCAACTCAATCAATATCAACAAGATGTCGGTTTGTTCCGGCTTGGTTGACTTTGTCAGAAAAGAGAGTAGGTTGAGGGGCTTCATTGATTAGTAAACCTACGGTGCTGGTAAGGTCGGGACCGTGGTCGTCCGTCTCCGGTTTGCCGGCCGATAAGATCACTGAGATTGACCAGCCAGCTGGGTTGGTTTGACTATTCCTTTCTATTGAAAAGGAGTCAGCTGTCTGCGCGAGTCACCTTCCTTCTTCTAGGCTCCGAGTCACCTTCTTCTAAGCTCTGCTGGACGACACGGCATTCTCGTTCTATAGGCCGGCCGTACTTGTGATGGTTCCCCAGGATCCAATAAACCCACTTAGGTCTACGTTGCCACGATATTATTGTTCTATGGAAGCGGGCGGGCTGCTTTTTTTAGAAGTTCGGCCCTTTTTTTCTTTTGACTAAAAAGGGGGAGGGATTGACCTTTCTAACGCATATTCTGTCGTACCGGCATGGCCCCACTGATTTGTTTTTCGATCGGAGCATCAAGCAGCGCAACCCGGTTCTACTTGACTAAGCTCCGTGCTCGTCCAAGGAGGGAGTTTGCTTTACCCAACTCCCTTTTTTTGATAACAAGGCAGAAAGCCCCGACCCGACATTCATGAGTTTCGAATGAAGAATGAAGAGTGCCCTGCCCCTCTTTTTTTTCTTCCCTAAAACCTTGGATTTTTTTAAGTTGGTAAAGACCCACCCTTGTTTAAGTCAGAATGAGTCCCCGGGACCCCGGGACATTGGCTTCCGCCAACAGTGAACTATTTAGGGATCGCATCCCGCGCATGATTCTACATTATAGCCTGCAGACAGATTCAGCTTCCGCTTCTGGGAGATCAGACGGAGCTCGATTAGTTTCCGCTAGACGAGGAATAAGGAACATAACCAATACGGGGAACAAGGGAATACCGGACCATATCTGCTTTTGTGCCATGACAATCTCACTCGAATTACAGGGGACCTACACATATTAGTACAGTATACCGGGGTCCCCGGCCAGAACCACACGTGCAAGTTTCCCTGCATGTGGCTCGTCCGTGCTTTTTTTCCGAGGCGCTGCCTCTGACTCCACATGGGAGAAGGGGGCTGAACTGCAAACTTTCGTGTTCAGAGCATTGCATTGTCTGAGGGAGTAGGGTGAGTAAGCAGCGCCTACCAAGCTAAGCTTTTCGTCGAAAAAGGCTAGACTGCTTCCTTTTCGGCGCCCGCCCTTTATTTAGATGTTGGGGCAAAGGCAAGCCCAAGGAAAGTATAGGTTGGCTCCCAGCTCCATCTCGGCCGGCATCCTGCTCTCGAGAGGGTGTGGTCCTTGAGCGAACTACTCATGTGCTGTGTTGTCCCAACCCAAGGGCATTTGGTGAGGAGCTAGGGTCCGGTGGTTGACAAGACACTGATCGGAGGCGACTGGACTAGAGTGCTTTTCATCAAATGATGCATGTGGTCTGAGCCATTCCCATCCCAAGTGGTGGCCCGATTCGGCCTGGCCTGGTCGGGAAGAGAATATGCGCACCGAGAATAGATATCTATGTTAGCTAGCGGGGGCGGGCTTTCCTCTGGTAGTCCCGCTGCGGCCTCTGACAGTCCGTCCCGTCTCATCTTTCTTTGGCTATACTTGTAGCCAGCCATGTTAGCTCCACATTCAAGCCCTTTTTTCTATTTCTGACTAAAAAGGCACTCATCAGTAAGCTCGGCCCCCTTTCCTATTCCGCTTTGCTTGGCGCCTATTAAGAGAATAGGTCCCGGTTCAAGCCCAGCGGCCCGCCTTTCTTTCATCATCTATACCAGCTGTCACGCACGACCCCATAGGAACGATTTCAGCGCCCTAAGAAGCAGAACGCGCCATCACCTACAGCCCTTTCCTCTGCCGGGGACTTCCACGAAATGAAAACAGGGCGGCATCGTCGTATGCTCGACATTAGTTGCCCTGGTGTATATCCCGGAGTACTCCTATGGCCGATCTGTCACCCATACATTCTGGGCTTGGCCCCGTCCCGTGTGGAGAATGTCCCCCTTACGGCACGGCTT
>NW_024088606.1:0-13789 GCF_009730915.1 Dioscorea cayenensis subsp. rotundata | reverse complement strand
AAAGTTACGTATTGCTAATTAGTGAGCATTGAGAGAAGGAATCCATTCATCTCCTTGAATGAAGTTCTTCACTGAATAAGCGCCGACGTGTTCCGCCGGGATGGCGGTGCTCCATGAGACCTCGCGGGAGGAGTTCGCACCCGGGCCTGAGCTCCCGAACTCGCCGTAGAACAGTGTGGCCAAAGCGAAGTCTCCTCTCCATGGTAACCATCCCTCTGGTTTCACGATCTTGGCTAGAAGACATTGGATGAACACCGTGCGTGCATACTCCTTCCATGGCCGGCCGAGATAGTTCCGGTGAGATCTTGGTTTTTTGGTATAATGCTGTGTAGTCATCGGTCCCGTTCACTGTGCAGCCGAGGAAGACGAATCCGTCGGTTGGGATGGGTCGGTGCGGCCTTGCGCGGTGGTGACGGCGTTTGTCTCGCCCTTTCCGGTGATCCGAGACGGGGACTATGAGGATCAAGCAGTCTTGGAAGAAGCGGAGTTGCCGAAGATGGGGTCGATGGTGCCGGAGGATGCGGCAGTTCTTGTAGAATTGGCGGAGGGATCAGGCGCGAGAGGGGTGTCTTTGATGGCCGATGAACTCCACGGACTCGGGGATTGAGGAGATCACTGTCGAGAGCGGGACGCGACGCTTGATCTGCCCGTCTACGCCGGCGGTGTGTTCTGGAATGTGAAGGATTTCGCTGCCATGAATCCGCTGCACGTCGGCGCCGACCGGTGGCGGTGTCGTAGGTGGTGACGCCGGTCGTCTTCCTGCCGACGCTGGGCAGAGTTGGTTATCACCGTCTTGGCTCCATGCACCGTCGCCGGGGAGGACCAGATCTCGTCTTCCTTTCGAGATGGGATCCGAACGAGGTTCCTCGTAGATCCCCGGCGATGTGGATGACAAAGGGATCGGCACTGGTGTTCGAGGCGCGGAGACAGCAGCCTGGACCGTTTGGTGATGATCACACTGGGACGATTTGCAGACAGTGATGCTGGAGTTTTAGGGTTCGATTCCGCAGGAGCCTGGAGGGAGTAGATGCTTTCAGCGTAGGAGAGGAGGATCCGATCTTCATAGCGTCCATTCTGCCTCCGGTTTGGGGCGGGGACCACCGGGAGACGTCGGTGCCGGAGAGGTAGAGAGGCGGAGATGAGGGGCAAGGCGTTGCTGGGCAGAGAGGGAGGGTGAGGTCGGAGAGGAAGGGACATTGTTGAGGGAGGATCTGGTGGGAGGTGTTAACGGTAGCTTGAGGGCGCGGACTCAGCAGTCATGTTAGTGGAGATACAGGGCTGCGCCGGCGAAGGCCGCAGGAGCATGCACGGGCTTTCGGGTGAGTGCAGGGAGGAGGGCCTGTGAGGGAGGCGGATGGAGGAGATGAGGAGATGGAAATGCACAATCACGGACGGCGGCGGAGTGGGATGGATCGGAGGAAGGCAAAAGATCGGACCTTGACTGCGCGGTGTCGAGGTGTTGGAGGAGACGGAAATGGCGGAGAGGATGGGGTCCAGTGAAGTCGGAGCGGAGAAGAAGAGTGGAGACACAGAGAGGGAAGGGAAGCAGGTGGCACTGCAGGCTCGGGAGAAGGAGAGAGGATGGTGAGAGGAGGAGGGAGGAGGGAGAGGGAGGAGGAGGAAGGATAGAGGAAGGAGCGCGCCATGGAGAGGATGGAGAAGGGAGAAGAGAAGAGAGGCGTGCAGCAGTGAAAGGGAAGAGCTTTGGGCGCATTTGTAGAGGTGGGAGGTGCACGCGGAGCACTAAAGCGACGATGGTGAAGGATCACGCAGGTTGGGTTGGGGAGGGGATGGTGGGGAGAAGAAGACGTGGCCATTCCCCGCCATCACTGGTTATAGTCAGCAGGAAGCAGGAGTTTGAGAATTGGTGTTTCGTGTGCTACGAGATTCTGTTTTCATGTCTCGTGTTTCTGCTCAGGGTTTGAGGTGGTGTCTCATTAGCACGAGGATTCCGCTCTCTTGTCTGGGTGTTTCTGCAGATTGCTCAGGTTTGAGGTGGTGTCTCATGCTTGAGATTCGTTTTCTTGTCCGCAGTGTTTCTGCAGATTGGTTCCTATATGTTGACTGTTTTTGTTTTTGATTTTTGCACGGATGAGATGGAGGATGATGGGAGCATGGAGGGATTGACGACAGTGGAGGTGAGCTTCTTTACGTTTGGTATCCTACATATGCTGGAAGTTTGTTTAAGCTTGGAACTACCATGCTGTTGATGATTGCTCTGTGGTCGCTTGGGTTTGTGTGGAGCTCAAAACCGGCATCAAACTAGATGTGATTAGGTGGAGTGGTGTTTAGTGAGACATGCCGCCCTAGCTTAAGTCCGATCTTGTGATCCTTGTAAGTAAATGATGAACTTAGTTTGAGGTGACATGATTCTTCAATTGAATTGACACTTCACTAAACTAGGTCCCTTCCTATTGGTGATGATTAGTCTCTGAATTAGCATGTTGTGGAGTAAATGTCGTTCTTTTTTATTAGCCAATTATGGCTTAAGTTTTCCTAGGTGGATGACCCACAAAGTGGGCTGAGTTAGTGTAAGCTTTACAAATGAACAGATCTTTTAATTTATTTTTTGTATATTAAAAATTTAGTTAAAAGCATTTATCTAATGGATTAAATTTCTGCTACAGTATTATTTAGACCAATTATAACTGATTAATTATCAATTTGTCAACTATTTCTTTTTTTAGCGTATAAACCAGCACGCGTTAAAATAAAAGAATAGAGTGTGATAACAAATCTTCCACTAACGCTTAAAAAAGACGAACATAAATGGAGGAACAACGGGTCTCCTAACCTGTATAGCACAATGTTTACCCTCCCACCTATTCTGGTCAACCTCAAGACGCGCCCAGCCGAGGCCCCATAAACTCTGTTCGGCTACCGAGGAGAGACAATCAGCGAATCTCTAACCCCAATGTAGACAAGATAATAAATATACTTTGTTAGCCTTCATCGAAACAAAGAAGAGGACTATCACATTTGAGAAGTAAAGAGGACTATCACATTATTGTCAACTATTTTTATATTTACTATTAATTATAGGAAAATTATCTTCTTTATATACTAGATTTTTTAATTATTGGTTTAAGTCATATTTTTAATTGAATACTTCGTTTTTTACCAAAGTGTGTGATTTTTCTTTATTAAAAGGAAAAAAAAAAAAAATCCTTGTTTGAACAAATGTTTCTTTGGTTCGTGTAATTTTTACAGCTACACACCTATCTTATTTATTTATTTATTTATTTAATTTGGGAGGGTTTTTTCGCAAAGTTTTCCTTAACATAGAAAAAGATCTCGTGTTCTTCTTCAGCCATGGGCCATGGTTGTCTGGGAATGGATAGGGTGCTGCCGAGGAGGTTCTCGCCTCAGTGAGTCCTCTACTGCTCCGGCGTGGTTTTTCCCTGCCTGAAGCTCCACTCTTTACTTTGATTCCAGGATCAAGGCTCTTCCTGTGCCTTGCCAAGAAGAGTGATTCTCCTATGGAACAGTTCTCAAACAGAGCATTTTGGATGATGCGAATGGATTTGAAGATGCATCAGAAGAAGTAGCTGAGAACGATGGTAGTGATGAATTTGAAGAAGAAGAGGTTTGGAGGAAGAGTTCATTGAGGATTTGGATGATGGTAGGCTGATTTCTCACATCCTTATGAAGCATGTATTTCTTTCTTTATTATTATTATTATTATTTTTGCGCTTCTAAGTTCAAAATCCCTGTCTTTTTCACTGTTCTGAAGGCTGGATTGCATTTTAACATTTGTTGGTAACTTTTCTGGGTGATTAAATTTTGCCTGTTCTTGGTCATAAAGTTTCAGAACAAGAAATCAATGTGTATCTTGTTTTTCAATGCAGATATGCTGTCATGGAGTCATGGTTTATCTTTATAAAAGGTCTTTTATGTGGTTTTTGGTAGTAAGTACACAACTATGGGATGGTTAAGGAATGAGATTGAACTTAGTTGTTTCTTCTTCAAATTATGTAGGCAACCATGTTTCATCATTCAAGATACACTTGGATAATATTGCAGTTAGAGACAATTATATTGTTTTATTGAATTTGATGCGGTAATGTAAAGCAACATTCTTATATCTAAGCTAGTACAAACATTGGAGGGACACAGAGGCAGTCACAGCCCTGGGTGTATTCCGCTTGTGCATGTGTAACAAGATCCCCACCAACGCGGCGGCTCATTGAAGAAGCAAAGATGCATTTACGATGTAAACGTGTGTCCGCTTTTGATCGCTATCTAGATGAAAGCATGGTTTCGTGAGTGTTTCGCATGTGCACTCAGAAAGGGTGGAAATGTAGCAAAATACATGCGGTGCACTGCTCATGACCGTCGAGAAGGAGTTATCCAGTAGAGCCACGACGAGGCGGTGGAAATTTCCACACGCCTGGCAGTGCGACCACACGGGCCATGTGGAAATATCTACATGGGCGTGTGGATTCCCCGATTCCAGCCCTGTTTAAGGCTGATTTCAGCCTCAATTTTAGGATTCTTTTATCTATCTTTTCCCCCAACTTGAGAGGGTTGGCTAGGGTTTTGAGAGGTTTTCGCTAGAGATTGGGAGAGGTTCTATGGCTCCAACATCGCGCTCCTCTTGGAAGAAGGTTAGTGGAGAGCTTTCTGCCACACGATCCGCGAGGTGTATCCTAGGGTCGGACAAAGGGACCTTTCGGACGAGTGATGACTTTCCACAAGACCATCGTCACGAATATCGAGGGGTTTTCTATGGATTCATTGCTTTTACATTCGATTTCATTGATTGTACTTAGCTCCATGGAGAGATAAACCCCTAGTGGGTACTGGATTATGAACCCTAGGATGTATTCGCTTCATTGAACTTTGTATTTATGCTTTCATTAATTGATCTTTTTATTGAGTTCCAATCTTGAATGCATTGATTGTATGAATACTCCCTTAGAGTGAAACTAGGGTTGAGGGTTCTTATTAGTAACCCTTGTGGAGTGAGTGACATACCACGCAGAGTTAGACAAAGCTAGATTGGAGAAGGTTGAGAGGGTGAGTCGAGAGGTAGCAGGCCCCTTTCCCCTCCGTTGTGATTTATTCTACCTCGATTCCTCGAGGTTCTTTGAGGTCATAATAGAGTGAATGGGCTAAGGGATGACCTTCCACCGCTTAGTTGCTAGTGCAATAGAGTGAAGCGTTGAATTGATTTTTAGCATTTAGGGGCTTAATTGTGGCTAGGGATTTTCGCTACGACCAAAGGGGTTAGGTCTACATATAGGAAGAGGATTTATCACTTGGAATCCCTAGAACTCATTGCAATTCTATACGAGTGCGAGGTTGAGAGATTGTTCAATTTCTCCTCCGGGACATGTATAGGGTTAGGCATGGTTGACCTCAAATTTGGGACCATGTATTAAAGGATCTCCATGACTCATTAATGCATTAGTTAAGAAGCATAATAGAGGGTTTTTGCATTTTTGTTATTCAAAAGAAGTTTTGTTATTCAAAAGCTTTGAAGGAAACCTATTTATAAAATAGGTGGAAGTGGGAACTCATTCACCCTAGAATTTTAAAAGTAGTTTGGACTGGAAAAGAAGAGCTCTAGAGGTCTCTAGTAAATGTTTATGTTTTCTCTTCACTACAACATTTTGTCATGAAGTATAAGCATAACTAGTTTGTGGAACCATTTTTAGACAAGAAAGATTTAGTCTCAAGGCTTGTACCCAATTCAAATGCATTATCGGATCTCACTGGTTTAACTTTAACCTGAAACTGAGTTTCTATCATCTAAATGAATGACTTAAATGTCGAGAAAGCATTATTTTTATTGTTTAACAAGTATGTTGATGTTGTTTTGATAAAATCATCTACAATAATGAAAAAAATATTTATGTCCCTCATGTGTTTATGTATGATAAGGTCCCCAAATGTCAGTACGGTGAAAATGACTTTGCATTTTAATTGTTGAGTAAGTTTGCTAACAGACAAAAGATTATAATGAAAACTTGGTACTAGTAGGATATCAGAAATAATGAGATTGTCTCCTAGTTTTATTTGTCCAGTGTGAGTTACATGGATTTCATATCCTATAGGGAATGTTATTGGGAAAGGTTTTGGTAGTAGAATCAGGGTTGTAAAATGCTTGGCAGCATAACACATATGGTCACTAGCACATATGAAAATGATTTAGGTATTAAAACCAATAGACTGCTTACATCTACTACTACAAACATAAGAACTTTTATCATTTTGTGAAAGTTTAGAGAAGATACCTGCTGAATTTGTAGTAGAAGCAAAGTTGGCTAAGTAAGAAATTGTGCTAACTCCATCTGCATTCTAATGTTGCAAGGATGCTCCTAGAGTTTCATTCACTAAATGTATCAATCTATTATACAGAGCTTCAGTCAATTCTGGGACATGAACCTACGTTGCAGAATTGCACACCTCTTGACTCATTCCTTCCACCTGTACAACTATCCTCCTCTCTTAGAAGCCTTTAGAATTGTTATGAAACCCATGCAACTTAAAGCATTTCTTTTTAATATACCCAGATTTTGTTTACAATAATCACAGAATAAATTTGAACTCCTTTCATTATTTCTATTATTTTTGTAAAACTGTTTTCCTGAGTTATTTGTGGTTCTAACATTCATTGAGATAGCCTCCCATACTAAAAGTGAGATTGAATACACCTCTCCTTTTCACTCCCTAAATCAACAAAGAATAAACCTCTCTAACTGAAGGGAGAGGTTTTAGCATCATAATATTCCCTCTTATGGTTGTATAAGTCTCATTCAAGCCCATCAATAACTGAATCAATCTTTGACTTTTTTCAGTTTTTTATATTTCTTGAATTGCCGCACAAGAACGATGTGGTAAGCTAGTCAAGGCCTTAATCTCATCCCAAAACATTTTAATTTTGGTGTAATATGTCACTTATCCCTTGAACAACCTGAAAAAGTTTATTTTGAAGTTGAAATAATTTCCGCCCATTAGATTGTCCATACTTCTCTTCTAATTCATCCTAAATTTCATCAGCAGTAATATCATACAAAACACTCTTATAAAGCTCCTTAGATAGAGCATTTAACAAACAAGAGATCATCATATTGTCACATCTCTCCTATTACTGCAAACCTACAGAATTAGGACCTAGTTTCTTGCACTCTCCGGTCACAAATCCTATCTTATTGTTTTGCAAACAAGGCTATTATCATTGCAATCCCCCAAGAGCCATAACCCATTCCATCAAACACCCTTGATACTAATATCATTCCCGGGTTGTTAGAATGATGGAGATAAAAGCCATATGAGGGATCAATTGAGGTGTTTTCTCTAGAGTTAATTGTCTCATCCATAATTGAGATAAAAAGAAAAAAAAACACCCAAGAACCAAAAACACCACAGGAATGCATGAAATAAAAAGGAATGGATCAAAGTTCTGATACCATATTAGAACTTGTAGAAGATGAGCAATGTCTTCAAGTTTGTAGTCAAAAAACAAGTAGAGTTCTGAGCTAGATTGGGTAAAGCTCTGTAAACAAATGACAAGAACTACACCAGGAAAAAAAACAAGCTGAAAACCTAGCTTCATCCAGCAAGATATCGAAAGGATCAAAACAAGGAGATGAAATCCTCCACGAATACAAGAAAAAGAGTAAACTTCATCTGGTTGTATATGTGAAAGAAAGTCCCATCATTCTCAATAAAATACATAACCCTTTTATATACAATACTAGATTAAATACCCGCTCTAACGCTACGGGTTGAATATATTCAAAACAAAATATTACAAAGATAATATCAATTTTGAGAGAAAAAAATACATTGTTAATGTCAATTTTTTTAAATCATTTTCAGTATGAGAAGTATATCTGCAAGATGTGAAGGATTGTGAAATACATTATTAGAATATATTATTTTCTTAAATATTTCTTTACAAAACGATGGATTTGTGATTTACCTTTTTTTTTAGGAAATTAGTTTTTTTAATATATATTTCATATAATGGTTTAGTTATTTTATTTAGGAAATTAAATTTTGTAGTTCATTAATATCACAATTTAAAATTCAATTTGTATTTACATAAAAATTGTATTTAGGGTGTATAGAAATTAATAAAAGATAACATATTAGCATAAATAAATTTTGATGGATTATTTGGTAAATAAATTTTGACATAATAAATTATTTATAGATTTTTAGAAGTTAAGATAAGAAAACCTATCAAACAATTATTTGAAAAACAATAAAGTAATTTCAGGGATACATCATTTATGGCATAAATAATAATTTTAATATTATATATATTTAATAAAATTTTGATGGGGAAAAATTCCTGATTGCTTGACAAGCAAACGACTTTACTTAAATATATACACACATGATAAATTGTACCAAAATCATAAACTAAGTTCAATGGGCTATATTTCAGGCAAATGAAAAAAAAGGAAAAAAAACACAACTATGTAAAACTTTTTCAGCTCTATAGATTCCATAGTTTGTTTAATAGTTTTACATTATTTTTTTCACTTGGTATATATATATTTTTTTTTTTTGATAAAAATGGTTAGGCAGATATAAATTTGCGGTTTATAAAATTTTTATGAATTTGAACTATAATAACATTATCTTAACTTCTAAAAAAATTTTCTTTTTCATCTCTCTATAACCGCATATATACGATGATCATCTCGATTATATTATATTATTTTTATTATTACATTATCTTAAAAAATTATAGAAGTTTTATTAACAATAGATATGTTTTTTAAAAAACCTATCAAATACATATTATATTATCTTGAGATAACGGTTATATTATATTACCTATGAAAGAGATATGTAAAGTTTTATTAAAATACATACATAATTTTAAATTTGCAAAACTAAATTGTTCCCAGTTAAACATGGGAAAAAATATATCTTATTTAAATCCTTATTAGAATTTTTTTTCTATATTTTGTTAAAACATACTCATGTCTTAATAAGCAATTTTAAAATTATTAATGAAAGTAAATACTATAGGTTGTTCATTTGATCTTATTTAGTCATTATAATTCTATTTAATCATTATTGTTCATTTAAATTGATCATCAATGTTGTAAAAAAACAAAACATAATGAAATAAACACCCAGCATTTTATTTATTAATATTATCAAATAAAAACATTATCAAATAAAAAGATTTACCTGATTGCAGATAGATTCAATCTTTCTGCCTTAAGCCAATTTTGATTTTAGTGTAAAAAGTGAATGAAATCTAAACACTACATGTTCATTTGATCTTATTTAGTCATTATAATTCTATTAAGTTATTATTGTGAATTTAAATTGGTCTTCAATGCTATAAAACAAACATAATCAAATAAATATCAAGTATTTTATTTAAATTAAAAGAAATCTATAATGCAAGACATATGAAAGTTTGTAAGTATAAAATATACCTGATTGCAGATAACCTCAATCTATCAACCTTTACCGAAATTTTATTTCAGAGTAAAAAGATGGATCTTGTTACACAATGCATCATATACTTACATACTTTTATAACCAAAGGATAATTGTTTTTTTATTTAGTTTACTTTATAATAGTACATAAAAAGTCAATATAAATCCAATGAATGTGGAAATGCTAACAGATGGCAAAATAGCATCAGTTCTATAGTCCCAAAGTCAACAATTGTGCCTTATCTTCATCCAAAAGTGAGACCTGCACACATGAATTCAAATAAAAAGGACTGGATTTTCAAAGATGCTCAACTGATTTTTTTATCAAAAGAGTACTAACCTATCATATTATATCTTGTCATTTAGATATTAGTTATCATTTATTTGTAATATGTATTATTTCAAACTTGATTATTGTTATAAGTTCATAACCTCATTCTCTCTCTCTTTTTTTTTAACCTCAGAAGCTCATTTCTATGCTAGGCCATAACACTGCAACTACCTTTTTATAGAACAAATGGAAAGCTCATTGATCAAAATAATTATCATTCAAGATCAATCATTGTAGTGTTTGGTTTTCTTTTCTATTGAGTTGTTGAAGGTAAAGATTTTCATGCATCAACTTACCTTGTCAACGATATTGTCAAGTAGCTGCATGTCACCCTTGAAGGAGTTTGTTGAATTCTTCAGCTTTAGAAAAACTACGGGTGACTGAGGATGGCTTGAAATAGTAAGCCCGGGAACATCAGAAAGAACTGCATTTATCGGCATGGCATTTACGAATGGTAAGGAATAATAATTGGCCTTAGTTGTCCATGAAAATAGTTTTATTGTGTTAAAGATTACATTTCCACAGAAGAGCAATGTTATTATTCCTCAATGATGCAAGGATGGCTGGGTTCTCTTCCAAGTGATTGACTGCATTCTCTATGTCTGCTTATGGAATTCATAGCTCTATCTCAACAATCATAAACTTTCTTCTTCTTCAACTCTCCAGCAAAGAAAGCCTTTGTGAACTTGCGGAAAAAATTTAATAAAAGTGAAATTCTGGAAGATGGACAGTAAATCATTATTATATATATATTTATATGATATAGAGTAAATGAGAGACTGAAAAATGGTCATAGATTCTCATCTATTTCTTGACCAAGTGAGAGTGTGGACAGGCTGGCTTTGGTTGTTTCGCTTGTAATATTTTATTAAATCTTTGGTTTGTTTGGTAGTAATACAAAGTTTTGAAGGCAAAGACTTTTATTCCTTGGTCTCATCATCATGGACAATGGCACACAACCATAAATGATCAGTGGCAACACAATTTGACAGAATGGCAATGATTCAAAGATGGCAGGCATCACCAGGGGAAAAAAATAAAGAGAAAACACTAAAGACATTTTTTTTAATTTTTTCTATTAACTTCTAGTGCTAATCTACTCAGATATCAAATGGAACAGCATTTGGCAATAACATTAGAAATTTACTGAATTATCAATTATGGAAATTGAAAGCACAGAGCTTTCCTTCATTCATTCATTCATTCATTCAATCTTTCTTTCTCATAGAGAAAATTCATTGGAAAACATGATGAAGATGTGAAGAAGAAGAAGAAGGTGCACACCTTTTGAGATCCCATGAATGATCTCAAGCTGGTTGCTTTGCATCACAGATACAAAGAACAAATAGAAGCAGAGAAAATAATAATTCAAAGAGAATCAAAGGACATTCCAAAACACCACAATATTCAGCAAGCCCTCTTCCAGGATTTCCAAGCACCCCAAATGAGTTGCTCTCATCCATAATAAGCCGGAAACGGTATTTTTCCTGACAATCCAGTGGCGCTACCTGACCAGGATTTTGCAATAAAGAAATACCATCATAAATAAAAAAGTAATCGCAACTTGGAAAAGTCAATCAAAAGAAAAAAAAAGGAATTGGGATCGAGTGTAAGTGAGCACGAGAGAGAAGGAATCAAGAGCTCGGGAGAAGTCACCGTGAACCTGGAAATCGCGGGCGAGGTCAAGGAGGTTGAGGGCCTCGGTGACGCGGAGAGAGAGGTCGGCACTGCTATTCTTCTCGGACTCCGAGATAGTGTTGAAGGGCTGGAAAGGGGAGGCGGCAAGGGAGGTTAGAAGAGGAAGGAAGGCGGAGGAGAGAAGGAGGAGGTAGCTCCGACGATGAAGGTAAGGGCGGCCAGGAGGGGAGAGAGAAGAACAGATAAAATGGTTCACATGTCTCATGGTTTTCAATGGAAGTAGAAGGAATGGCCACACATGAGTTGCCTCCTAATTAGCATCAGATTCTTCATCAGCATGCATCTTCATCATCGCCCTCTCCTCCGGTGTATCAAGGTCTTCTCCATTTTCTTGGAGAGCTAGGGTTAGAGGGCCGCAAAAAAATAAATAAATAAATAAATAAACTCTCAATCCAGCAGGGTATGCTTCCTTAAATGTCATTTGTCAAGTGTCAATTGGTTGTGTGGGTAAGAAATGGATTGTGTTTCTTAACCTTTATATTAACAGTCGGATAAGATGGTGATGAGATTGTGCTTCTTTTGATTTCAACTTAGCTTAGAAAATGAATAGGAAAAAGGTGCTCAATGATATGCTTACTCGCGGATTAGGAGTGTTCACAAGGTGTACAACGTAGTAACAAGGCACATGCAGCAGCAGTGATATTATATATATATATATATATAAATTATATGTTCACATATGAATGATGTAAGATAAAATAAATAATAAAATTTATAATTTGTAAATTATCTTGCCTTTATTTGTACTTGAGCCCTTAATCGGAGGTTCCTAAGATTTCAGTCTAGGATAATTAATAATAGAGGCTTGCCTCTATTAGGAAAGAAAGTGCCTGCAAAGATAATAAAAAATAAAAGAGAATAACATTTGTGATTCGATATATCGCCTGGTGTCCCTTCACCGACACGATGCCAAGGCGCATATTTTAGATCCCACAAATTCTGGAACGCCCGGTGGGACCTCTTTTAATTCCTCCTCCCATCTTTGAGGCTCAAGTACAAGTAAAGGCATTACTTCTTATAATTCATGTACAAGAAAAATTAATATTTATATTTTTAATGCAGGTGAAATGGCGTTTCAGAGTTCAATTGCATTTGGAAGCCCGAAGCTCACTATTTTCCTGGGAGAAGGATCAGAAGTCCAACTGCCTAACTGTGTTTTCAACACTGGAGCTGCTGGAGCTGAGATAAGGTTTGGCATAATCTCCGAATCTGTACAATTCGTGAAAAAACCTTCATATCCTGAGGAAAACCTGATGGTCCCACGTTTGCCATCTAGGGGTCGTCGCCCAAATGTCATTGTTCCTACACTTGAGAAACATACTTCTGATGAGAAACCAAGAACCTCTGTCTTTCAGAGGCTATCATGTCCAAAAAAGATAGTTTTGCCAGATGATGAAGATGACAAACCCACTTTCACTGTTACTGCCAAAGGGAAGGAAAGTGGGATTTTTCTATCTGAAGAAGATAAGCCAAGGAAAAGTGTGTTTTCAAGGCTAACTCCCAAGAAGATGAAAATCCCAAATCCCAAATTAAATTTTGTGTCATTCCAAAATCAAAAGGATAATCGAATGGGTTCCTTCAAAAACTCATTCGGACCAATTAATACGGTTAAGAAGAACGCAACCACTGCAGAGCTGCGTTACCAGCCATATAACAGGAAAGGCGGTAGACCACCAAAATCTCATATGACTTCCTTTGGCAAAAATTTTTATAAGATATATGCAGAATCAAAAAAATTGCAATCAGACAAGTTGAAGCCAAGGGAATTTTATCAAAAGAAGAAGCAGTTAGTGCTGAAAGCATGTAAAACTGTTTTTGATCGAATCGCTTTGCCAAATGATCAAGTTTCACAACTCCAGGCTTTATAGGGTCAAGCTTCAGTTTCTCACTCAAAGTTTGACCGAAAAAAGAGGAGTGAAGATGAATATATGTCTGATGGTGATATCGAAATACATACTGTCCGAATGATTACTAAAGCTCGGGGAGATCCGACAGCTGAACAAGAACAACCAGGGCCAGTCATAAGATCTCGTAGACGGGCACCAGACTCTCAAAGCATGGTTAGAGAAGAAGGTTCAAGTCATATTCCACATGATTTACCAAAAGATTACAAGGGGGCAGACCCTGCAAACGAAGACGATGAAGATGAACCAGTTTTTGGTTTAGACCAGAACAACATCATGCAGAAATTCCAAGAAATGGAAAATAGGGAAGCAGAATACAAGAAGATGAATGAAAATATGATGGTGTTAATGGATATAGTGTTCCGGATGCAAAAAGCGGATGGCAGACCTTGATAGCCAAATGGCCTATTTATCATCTTTCGATTCGAGTATTTCATTT